>NC_053418.1:8893500-9193500 GCF_016859285.1 Xiphias gladius | reverse complement strand
TGGGGTTTCAATGTTATAAATCCACATGGGTACTGATGTGTCTCTTTGTGTTATGCAACCATCAGTTATTCTTGTAATTCCACTCCGCAGAGAAGATTGAGAGGACGGTGCAGATTGAGGCATCAACTGTGGAGATTGAGGAGAGAGGAGTGAAGCTTCGCCTCACCGTCGTCGACACCCCCGGATACGGCGATGCCATCAATAGCCAGGACTGGTGTGTTTTTTTGGTGTGGGGGAGTGAGGAGAGTGATAACAACTTGGGACATGTTTCCTGTCCAGCATGCTGTCTCATCCTTCCCTCCTGTCCTCAACAACTCCCTTTCTCAAGTTTCATCCCAAACTCCCTATTTCCTACCACTCCTCCCTCTGCATTCCCTACCTCTAGATTTCCTTAAACTGTGTGTGTGCTCAAATGTGTGTGTGTTTGCTTGTATGGCATCCTTGTGCCAGTGATGTCAATATAACCTCCTTGCCAAGATCTATTTCCTGTGGATTGTTCTGGCATAGCTGTATTTTTACACTGCTGGATCCCTGTACTCCCCTATAAAGGCTACAAAAAAGGAAATAACTGCAATAGAGATGAGGTAGTCACTGAAGAAAATTAGTCACTTCCCCTTTTGTTTTTCTCTGCAGAATTTGTCAATTGTTGCCTCCTCAGTGTTAATTTATAAATGTTCAAAAGTAAATAAATTGAGCCAAATTTGATAAGGCATTTGTAATTAAGGACGGCACCCACACTGCATTATTGGCTCTCGAACAGATAATTTAAGTCAGGTGCAGGAGAATTTTAACATTTTTTTTCTACAAGTTGATTTCCATGCTGTGCTCTTTGCCGAGAAGATAATTGAATGCCTTCGTCAGTTAAACTTTGTCTTTATCACACCAGTTAATGAGTCATAAAGAGATGGTGTGAAAAGCTTATAGTTTTTTTTTTTTTTTTGGACATATGAAATCACACTACTGAGTCATTGTGGGGATCCAAAAGAATATTAAGATCATAGTTTCTCCTTAACTAGATTCTCCATGACTTAATACTAGATTTACTTCAAAATGATATAATGATAATAATGATTTCTTTTTCTTGAAGCTAGCAATGTCATTCTCTGTGTTAAGGGTAGAATAGTGTTTATGTGGTTATTTTGTGTGATTAAGGAGGCTTATGTCTGTTTCTGTTTGTTTGCTCCTGGTGTCAGCTTCAAGACCATCATCCAGTACATTGACAATCAATTTGAACGATACCTCCATGATGAGAGCGGGCTGAACCGAAGACACATAGTGGACAACAGGGTGCACTGCTGCTTCTACTTCATATCTCCATTTGGACATGGGTAAACAAGCAAACACACATTTGTAAAGACACAAACTGTGACCTGAAGTTGATCTTTCCGCATCTGAGTTAGTCATGCCTAAGCCAGTACATCCACAATTATCTGAAATGAAGTGACTGGAAAATATAATTCATAGTTGCCATTGTGAAAAATGCTGTAAAATAAAGTCACATTTATTATTTGGCCTTGATTCTGGTGTATTTTTTAATTTTTTCAAGACATATTTACATTGACCGCACCGTACCACCAAGCAGACGTTTGATTCCAGCAAGGCAGAACGTCCTCATTTTGGATCTTTCAAAATAAGGCATCTCTCACTTGATAGTAAAGCTGCTAGCCAGTATTAACACCATAAACATTTTGTAGCTAGAAGTGGTTACTGTCTTCGGTTAAATAGCATACACTTCTGGTGGCCAGAAAAACTGTTTTGGTGTTCCCCTTATGATGAGGAGAGGGGTATTGAGTATGAACTGTTGTTCGCTATCTACACACGTAAGTTCTACCTTTTAAGTTCTGCTTTGTCTCCCAGTGCTATCATGTAATTTAATGTTACGTAATCCGATTGACTTCTCTAATGTTCTTCTTTTTCTTCTCTTCTTCTTCTCCTTCTCCTCTTTCTTTTTCTTTACCAGCCTAAAACCTCTGGATGTGGAGTTTATGAAGGCCATCCACAGCAAAGTCAACATAGTCCCAGTCATTGCAAAGGCTGACACACTGACCCTCAGGGAGAGGGATCGCCTGAAGAGAAGGGTGAGTGTAATGAGCGCACACACGCATGCATGCAAACGCACGCACATGCACACACACACACATACACACAGGTATCCGCAGTTTTCTGTGTACAGTACATTTGATTCTTCGCTCAAGGAAACAGCTGGAATTTCTAAGCACTTGTTGTCAGGATGTTATGTCTTTGTTTTTATCCCATCTTCAGGTCTATGGTTTAGCCATTAGAAAGTGGATCATTGAATAATACACTAATAATAGCAAAATCACTTATCCGCCCTTATTGGCAGCCTGGTGTGTCAAACATCCGTGTGTTTGTGTGACAAAGGAAAAGTGTACCTCCCCGTGTAATTGCAGAGATGTATGGCTTACATTCTGGTGTTTGTAGATGATACAACCACATTGTTCAAAAGTACAGGGAGGGACATCTCATCC
The DNA here is from genome assembly GCF_016859285.1 of Xiphias gladius. Lineage (NCBI taxonomy): Eukaryota > Metazoa > Chordata > Actinopteri > Istiophoriformes > Xiphiidae > Xiphias > Xiphias gladius. Next base: position 9,191,011 of record NC_053418.1, on the reverse strand, counting down.
AGTCTCAACCCATCCCAGATACTTCTGGTTGGAGCAAACCCATGTCTCTGCCTGCCTGCACGCGCCTCAGCTTGCTGCTGTGGGGAGTGGGGGGTAGTACAATACAACACACATCCCCCTAACAGCAACATGCTCAGCTAATAACCTCTCACATGCAAGATAAGTTAATAGGATTTTCTTGCTTCTATGTTACACCTCTCCTCTCCTCTTCTCTGTACTCTACTCTCTAATCTCTGATACAGCATTGCTATTCCTTTAGATGTTATTATTTGTGGCAGTAAGTAAAAGACACTTTTAAAGGTAAATTTAAACAACCTACAGTACTGTAGATTGCCATGCAGGCTCTGTGCTTTACGTCCAGATTAAGAAAAGCGCAGAAACAATTTGTCAATTAATTGATCAATAGAAAATTAATGGGTAACTATTTTGAAAACATTTTTTGGCCATAGCTAGGATTTGCTGATTTTCTCTGTTTTATATAATTAAAAATGAGTGTCTTTGGACTGGAGTGGTTCTGGACTGTTGGTCAGACTTAACAAGTAGTTTGAAGATGTCACCTTAGACTCTGAGTGGTTGTGTTGGGCATTCTTTCCATCAGCCTAGCCAATAATGAAAATTATCATTAGTTGCAGTCGTTGACAGTGTGTGGGGCTTTAGTTGCAAGTTACTTTTCCATCTCAGTCCACTTCACAGTGTTTTTAATTGGTAGTCAGCCTGTCTCCCCACCTGCCCCTGCATGCCCAGACCTCCCACCTGCCTCTCATTCAGGTCTCAGAGCTGGTGGTCTGGCAGGCTCGGGCTGGTCTGCTGACCGGAGTCCAGCTCTGGAAGTCTGTTTTGCCGAAAGCTCCCACAGTCAGATTGCCTAAAATCGCTGATGCAGCATCTTAGGAAAAGAAGGGGTCATAGCTTGGGCATTCAAGACACACACCTTTCTTCTTGTATTTCCTAAGACAACAGGATTTAACATTTGTCACAGTATCAAAATCCGAGTACACAAGGTGCTCCAGCATCAAAGGTGAAATTCCTCTACTGCGTTGTCCTTAAGGGACCTACCAGTTGAATTGTAGTCTGTAGTGTTGTTTTGTGTTTTGACCTTCCTCAAACCTTCTGAGTGTTCCTCTGGCACTTAAGATGAACAAAACCATGTTTCCTGCCAGCGCTGAACCCCGCCCCAAACTACAGAAAACCCCCAAGCATGTGGGCTTTCTGATCCAGCTGGAAGCATGCAGCAGGTCAGTTGTCTTGATTAGAGTTTTATTTTATTCACGTTTTGCTTGTCCTTCAGTTCACTGTTGGACATCATATACTGTGAAAGTGTAGCCATAGTGGCGGAGTGGGTAATGATAGTGCAGCAACGGAAAATACTCTAACACTATCACTCTGATCTGACCTCTTTGCTGCTTAACTGTCCACGACACTATCTGTCCAGTAGAGTTTGTTCACATGCTTCGCTAAGTGTTCCCTTAACAGACATTTCCCACTGTATACTAAGGAGCAATTAGCTGCTGACTTCAACAAAATAGACAAACGCACGCACAAGGGGGCCACACAGACACACACACACACCGAGTACCCAAATCCATGAGTTTGCTAAATCTAGCCATGAAGAAAATATTTCTTCATTGCTAAACTACATTTAGAAGTTGGAAGTACTGGATGCACATTAAAAGACATGTTTAAATTTACTTTGACTGTATCTAATGATAATGAGTTCCTGGACAAGCCATTATTGTCAGGAAATACAGAGGGTTAATTGAGCTATCTGCCCCACATTTAGAAATGGCACTATGTGTCTCTACGGAGGGCGTATTATTCCTACTATCGCTTGTTTGGTTACATTTTGGGCATACTCAACTTTTATCTTCATCTCAATTTGTAAAAATAAGTATGCTGCAATGGTGCTTCTGTGCTCACGAAAGTTTCTGTCAGTGTATTTCAAATAACATACATTTTATTTATGGGTATTCTTGGCTTTTGAAAGTAACCTACTTTCAGACATGTCATGTAGATGAAAAAGCTGTTTTCCTTAGTTAAAAAAGTGATTGGGAGACACTTGGCTGAACAGGAAGATTGCTATTTGTAGATGCTTATCCCTCTTGTAAAGTTAAAAGATGAACCAACGGATATGTTGTTTATCACAGCTGAACAGTCGGTTTAGTGTAAACAGGCAAGTGAAAACCATGCGCTCTACAGCGGAGGCAATCCCTTCCCTCAAGCATCCAAATTCTCTGGCAATTTAAAAAAAAAAATTACACCATCTTACCACTAGACAGGTTTCTCATTACATATTGACTCACTATAATTAAATTATGCCAGGGCTTAAAAAATAAAAAATGAAAATAATAGAAATGGGTGATATCTGATTACTGACTAGACTATTTCAGGTACATTCAGAAAAATCAGATAATTTCAGCTGCTGTTATTTCCTGCCTTTACTGTTTCATCACAGTAATCTGTTTTCTTGTGTGCATGTAAATGTAGTCATTTTAAATGTGCAACATCATTCTAATGCCCATTCATCTCTCTTAAGTCTCTCTCTCAGGAGAACAATTACATCTGGCTCAAGTATTTGTTGGTTTGATCAGATTAGTTGAAGTGGCTCTTAGGTATATGTGCCCGATTCCTGCCATACAGGTCCTGTACAGTGTACCGAGGCACCAGGCCTTCCTTTGAGGTCAGAGCACCAGCAGCCAAGAACCTGCCAGAAAGCCGGGTGCTGGAGGATGATTGATAACCCCCAGCGTTTCTCACAGTATTTATTAGATTGTTTTTTTGCAGGGTACTTTCTCACCGTTTTGAGCTATTCAGTAAATAGGACCCCTCCTCTCAAGGCTCGTCCAGTCCGTTCTCTTATTATTAGGGGGAAACAGCTTGTACAGAACAATAAAAGTTTCCTGCAATGTGTCAAGACTGTTCCACTGACAAGACAGAGCCTGCTGCCTTGTACAGCTCAGGCTCACAGACACAGTGAACAAAGTTCCCATAATTCAGCTTTCATCCCCTTAGTTCTGCTTGCCTCTTTCCCAGTCCTTCCTCTGCTCTCAGTGCTTCAAGCAGCTGTCTCTTACTTTCTTCATCTGCCTCTTTGTGTCTTCTTTTTTTAATTTGCTCTAATGCCAATTTCCTTCACCGGGGTCTCTGTAGTCACTAGCTCATAAGTTGCCCTGAGGAGGGTATATTGAGGGGCTGATCCTCTCAGTCTGGGACCTTACAGTCATATCCTGTGTGGGGCTTTAGTCTAAAACTGCTTTACTGGTTGTTTTCTGTTTGACCATAGAGACGGTAGTACACAGCTGGTTTAGATTGGAATCCTGATGGAAGCAAGTAAAAATTACTACTTTTGTCTGAACAAAACACTGCTAGAAAGCTAGAACAACGAATCAAATAACAAAAGATTAATCTGCAATCTCCTTTAAGTAATTTTCTGCAGCAAAAATGCTCAAGATTCCCTTTTTCCGACATCTCAGTTGTGAGGATTTTCTGCTATATGTTTCTTATGTGAGAGCAAACTAAATACCTTTTGGTTTCAGAACGTTTGTCAGAACAAAACAAGTTAAATTTAAAGATGAGACCCTGGGCTTCAAGAAAATGTTTCACCATTTTCTAACATTTAATAGACCAAGCGATTAATTGAGAAAATAATCTGCAGATCAGTCACTGAATAAATAATGATTAGCCGACTTACTTCATTTAAATTCGGAAAATAACTTGTGAATCTATTTTATTTCCCAGGGTAAAATATTTTCCAAATATAAAATTCAAGTCATGTGGGCCAAGAGTGTGCAACTGAGTGCTTTGCAAGTCAGTACAGTATGAAAATCAACATGTAGATATTTGACGGTTTCATCTCAGGATTTCATCATCTTTTAGTTGTTTCATTGTACATCTTACATTGACGGTGTTAAAATGCAGTTTAAACCAAAGGCCGTCGTGTCTTGAGGCTTGGTGCATTCATGTGCTGGATGGAGGCTCAGACATCTGAGAAATCATATCTCAAACAACAAAACTTTTTAAATGCAAGTAGGTAAATTGACATTTCTTGGCCGTCTTGGTGCGATTTCGTCATAGCTCTTTTGGTGTGGCTAAGACTCAATTTTCAGATGTGAGATTTTTACGACAACACAGCAAGCTTAGAAGGCTAAAACTAACCTAAGATTTGCATACCTTAGGTATGACCATGCTGTTTATGCTGATGGATAACCTATGTTGGGCAAATTTGAAGACTCTGAACCTTAGTTTTCATTCTTTTGATGAAATGCATCAAAACCACACACTGCCTGGAAGTAAGAGAAGCAGAAAAGCACAATCAAACATCTAAACCCTGCTTAATGCTTTTGGAAATGATCAGCAGTAATATAGCTGCACGAAAGCTGTATTAAACCCTTTTAACTATGATGAAAGGTTAGCAGAAGTCAACCAGATGCAGTTTTGCCACAGGCCTCAACCCCAATCTATGTGATGTCTGTTTTTTTCTTTTGTTTGAAGACTAAAAGCTGTTCTCCTAAGCCAGAGGTCAGTGAGGGCTAGAGAACCCAGTTCCTTCTCTGTTCTCGCACCAGGCTGCAGGCAGCAGACAATAGTTTGGCCCTTTTCTTCCCTCCACTCCCATCTGTTTTCCTCCCTTCTATGCCTTCTCCTCACATCTCTTGTCACTTCCCTCATCTTCCTCATCTCCTCCCTTTTCTTCTCCCACCAAAACCCTCCCTCCCTCATGTTTTTACCCTCAGCTGCTATATTTCACCCCTGGCTGAGGCACTGTCACACTTTTCCCCTCATTGTCTGACTGGCTGTCTCCCCCAGCCGCTTCACCATACTCTGGCTATGTGAAACAGCTCTACGACCCCACTGGGACACATTATTAGTGTTGGACTGCTCATACTGGCCAGTATTGTCACCAAGTTTTGTTAAATGGCAATAACAGAAAGTGAAGCAGTTTTAACACAGAGGGTATGTGCAATGTGTAATTATGTGAGCTTGAAGTTCAACTCCATTTTTAATATTATTTCTTTGTACATGTCTACGCTGGCGCCCCATGGGTAAAGGTTGAGTGGTGATTACTTCATTTTTACTTCACTGCTCATGTGTGTGTTTGTGTGTAAGTGTAAGAGTCCCTCATAAGCTTGTGCCCGGTGCTTTTCCTGCCAGTGTTTCAGACACGCGGATATATTTATTTTTCCGCCCTCCAGCGGTCATTGTGCCAGGTCATGCCCCACGTTTCTGCAGATTTTAAAACAATAAATATACATTTTAAATCACTGAAGGAGCAGCTCTATTACACACAGTCATCTGCTCTCAAGTAAAGAAAGTACTAGCCCACTACAGCGTGAAACAGCAGGTTTCCTTGTTTGAGGACCAACATGAAAAGATGGTTTCCAGACTTTTACCGTGCTGCTAATAGGTCACGTTTTGCCGTTGGGTTTACCGTTGAGACCATTCTGATTACAAGCCCAAGTCACAAAACCTGATGTGTGGTTGAAATCTTAAACTCGCACTGTCCCCTTCTAAATCTCACTTAAATACAAGATTACATGAATAGCTCAATTGTTCCTCTCTATGCTCTTTGATCAGAGGGAGAGGTGGGTGGTCTTAACTGTACTAATACTTAGCCCAGACAATAGGAGTGTGGGTGTGTGTGTATATGTGCGTGCGAGTGTGTTGATCCCCGTTACTCGTATGATACTTTCTCGTTACTATGGTTGTGGGACTTCCTCTGTACTTTCCATCAGTACCTCCCGTAAGAACAAATCCAGCTGTTCTGGTCCGGTCTGTTCCAGTCTGGACCGTCCACTCAGTCTCAGACTCTAACTTGATATATCTGGAATGTGTTTCTTTGCATGCATGCAAGTGTCTTTAATCCTGTGAACAGAAAGTTATTGTTTTTCCTTGTGCTGCTATTTGTCAGCATCTGTGCTGTATGAGTACTTTTAGTAGGAGGTGGTATTTGAACAGCAGGAGGGATTTGCTCTGTAGACTCTCTGGAGGTCTGAGTAGCTGAAGATGCGAGCATATTTTTGATCTCTCTTGCCAGGCCATCCTCCATCTCTGGTGACCCACTGGCCTCTTGGAGCTAAAAAGCTCCACACACGATCCTATTCCTGACACCAGATTATACTAGTTCACATAGTGAGGCAGCAGTTCACTATGCGTGTGTGTATGTGAAAGTGTGTTTGTGTTTGTTTGTGTGTGTGTGTGTGTGTGTGTGTGTGTGTGTGTGTGTGTGTGTGTGTGTGTGTGTGTGTGTGTGTGTGTGTGTGTGTGTGTGTGTGTGTGTGTGTGTGTGTGTGTGTGTGTGTGTGTGTGTGTGCGTGTTTGTGTGTGCATGTTTGTGTGTGTGTGTTTGTGTGTGTGTGTGTGTGTGTTTGTGTAGGAGGCTTGTATGAGGTCTAAATCCCTAGGGACCCCCCCCCCCAAGGATCAGGTATTGTTGGGGCTCCCTCACCCCCTCAGACTCCCTGCAGGAGAGAGCCAGTTAGTTGAAAGGCGTTTCCTGGCAAGAGAGAAGCATTTGTTCTCATGTGTCTTAAGATTAGAAAATTAAGTTTGGAAACTACAGAAAAGTAGCAGGAGTCTAGCAAGGAATTAGTTTTTTCTTTTCATGTTGCCAGACCTCTTTTGTTTTCCTTGTAATCTTGTAATTGAGGTATGTAATATGTGTTGTCCAAAATATAAATACAGTGACAAGCAGCTAAATAGTCTTCACTGACTGTAAATATTCATATTTGTCGGCAGATGCCTTGTGTGAGAGACTAAATCATTGATTTTTTTTGAATAGAGAAGTCTTGTGTTGTTGGAAGGAGATGGTGGAGAAACCTTCCTCTTTGTTTCAGACTCTAGGAATGCAACTCACAGACAAAAAGGAATCTGCACTTGAAACTATAAAGGCTTTCTAGTATACTAGATCTAGATTTACAACAGGAGATGATTAAACTACATTCATTGCAACACTTCATTCTTTATCAAAAAGTGGGTTGTCCCTTTATTTTATGTGGGTAGAGACCATATTTTTACTTGTCCAGAAGTCATATTTTACATAGTTTATTGGCTGGACAGGAAGAATTCATCAGACCCACTGGAGCTTCATTTTTCTCTTCAGATGTAAACAGCAAATATGAAGGTCAGTTTGAGCAGATGGATTTTTACATTCTACTGTAAAAGAAACTGTATCATGTAAATTACTTTCCTACTCGCTTTCACTCTGCTCCAAAATATGATCAAAACCAAATTTCCTCGATGAAAAAATTAGGAAAACGTAATTAGGCTTTTCCCTAGAATATGTGTTTTGCCGAAGAGATAAGCCACTTAGATGTACCTGACATAGGTCGTCCTAATAAATTTAGTTAGTAGATGATGGCTTAAACGATAGCCACACTTATTAAATCTATGGCATTTGTGTTGTGAAATTGACATTTGTATAAAACATTGTGGGAAATCTGGTAATACATTAACTGGAGATGTGTTTGTCTACAGTTGATTTGTCATTCATGATTGTATAAAGCCTTTAAGGTTGTTTAAACATTTAATTAGTTAATAAATGCAAACAAGGACATGGGCTTAACACCACAGCAGCAAATATGTGTCACTGGAAAGCTGCTAAATTCTGAATTCTCCAAAAGCTACTTTGGGTAGTTTGATGCAGCTGGTTCAACTCTGTGGTTACATATCACCTCATTTTAGCCCTTTCCACTGTAGAACAGACATTTTTGCATAAAAGTAACTGCATGAAATGGATTTAGAGGGTGCAAAGTAAGCACTTTTTAATCACTGGATCGTAGACACACAGTTGTACCTACACAAATCTTATAAGGGACAGAGAGCAATCAGGAAAAGGGACTTAGTGCTCACCATGGTCAAGATTTTCCTTTAATAAACTCAGCAGTCTTTCGAAAAAAGTGGGCCCCTGTTCCCCTGTTTTCTCAGTATGAAAAGAGGTTTAAAAGCACCTGAAAGCCGGTCAGAAATACTAGTTCTAATGGCAATGATGCACCATTTCATTCCCATTGTAGAAGCTGGCAGGCATCTGTGAGGTTACATAAACATTACGTAAAAGTGCTGCTGGTCTGGTCACTCTGCGTTCTCAATCCTTGCTGTTCTCAATCAGAGTTAATTAGTGTCAAGATGCAGTTTGATTGTTTTGTTTTGTGCTTTTTTTTCTCTCTCTGCATTGTTGATTTCCCTAAGAATGCTCTGGTGCATGTTTCTACTTCCAAGTATTGTTCCCTGTTACAGTTTTAGTTTTGGTCAGCTTTGTCCTCAACTATCACACCATAAAACTGTAATTGCGAATGTGTGTGTTTGTGCATGTGCTCACCTGTTGAATGTCAGGACTGCGGTATTCACCACAATCCTCTCTTTTGTCTCAGCTCTTTTCTTTGGCAGCTATTTCTTTTCTTCCAGTGTTGTTTGTCCATAATATTTGAGTCATTCTTATTTTTGTGGGTTTGTTTTCTCGGCAGGTTGACGAGAAGAAATGATTGATCCCTATAATGACGGGTTTGCATCCTTTTTCATTATGATTGGAGGTTTTGGTTATAGCTGCTGTGCAACTGCAGAAAAACTACTTAGCTATGTCCCCCATGGCTTCACCCTGTGTAATTATATCTATGTATAGACCTGCAGGTATGCTATATTTGGGCTACACATAACCGCTACAGTATATTTAATACTGCTATTCCTAGAACTGAATGAGACTGACTTCACACTGGATATACAGGCCTGGAATGATTCACCTACAATTTGTCTCACTTCTAACACATGTTCTAACTAGACACCATCAGCCTCCACCCTCACACTTATCATGACCGGCCAATATGATGAAATATTTCCACAAACAATGCTTCATATCAATGATGTGAGCCAGAAACGTAAGGCGATAAATTTTCGACTTCCTCTTCTAATTAATACTAGGGCAGAGTCTTGTGTGGCATTGTTTGTCCATGGCCCTGACAGCACTGAGTGGACCTACATGGCCAACCATAACAGCACAGGGAGGTTTAGGGGGTTATATTATAGCCCAACAGGATGATCATAAAATCAAAATGTCTCCTACTGCCAACATCTCTGTGCCAATGAAAATATAAAACTGTGAGGAGGAGGAGAGGCTAGTGTAAAATTAGGGATTAAGTCTTACATTGTGTACAGTAAATCAGCAGGAGGCAACAGGGATTTGGAGCAGGCAGTGATTTTGACATCAGATGATCCCTGAGAGGTCTTGATTATAGGTGTCAGGCTGTACTAAGCACATGTTATGGAACAGAATATTCAGGTAAACAGCCATTTTGCAGCTTATGGCTTAGCTAGGTCTGGAAACAGATGATGGTAGACAACGGACTCATGTTTATGCAATGACCGGAGGATGTTTCTGGATATTTAATTGTAGTTGCATTGATAAAATACGTTTGAGCCTCTTAGTCGGTTGTTCATTTAACTGTTTTCTTAGTGGCCTTTCATTTAGATTTTTCCTGTTTTATTGCATTTTATCTGAATTTGTCTGTCTTTTCTACTCGTGTATGGATTTATGTTTGTTTCGGTTTTCTCCTGCCATTGTGTCACACGTGTTTATTTTCCCACTCAGTGCACAGTTTCCCAAAATTCTCTATGCTCTGCCCCACCAGAGTGATGTTTATCCAGCTTCCATGTTCGAGGGATCTGTAAATCATGTTTGAGTAAATGAAGAAAAAGAGGCTCAGGTCCGGTGTCACGCTCTCTTCTGAGTCCTGCAAAGCCTGTTTGTTTTTAGATCTGCCTCACAACAATACCCAACTCTCCCCACACACACACTATCTCACACAGACTTCGCACAGATCTCACTAGGAAAACAAGTGACAGCCATAACAAGGGCTCAAACAGGAGCTGCGCTCTGTAGGAAAACCTGCACTCACTTCCCAGGCTCCTGGCTGACTCAACACTGTCCAATTATACACTATAGTACATGAAAGTCCACAAAATGTCAGGAAACAACACTTGACATTTTTTGGCTCCATTACATAAGACTACATTGTGGATTTAAAAAGTCTGCTCTGGGGAAAACAAAAGAAAAATGCAGCTTTGATGTTTAGAATAATAAATAGTGACATCTGTCCCTTAGGGTAACGGTGAAGAAAGCTCCTTTGTTTTAACATGTTTCTTCACCGGTCGGCCAGTGAATGAAGGAGGGTGAGAACTTCGCTTTTGATTCTTTCAGAACTTGAACACACACACACACACACACACACACACACACACACAGACCGTTATTATTTTTCACGTGTCTACCCTTTCTGTCTCACTCCTCTTTTCCTCCATGGGGGGCTTTAATTAAATGTGTTGCTGCAACAACATGTACTCACTCACACCCTCCTATTAGTTTATTGGGCTTACTTTCTGTTTTTGGGTCAGAGCGGCAGCTGTTATTTTGACCATAAGACTCACAGTTTGCACTGAATTCACACATTTTATGAATATATATTTCGATAAATTACAGAAGTCGGTGCCATGCTCGAATCAGCTTTTGCAGTAATGGGATGTAACTTTAATTGACATTACAATCAGCTTATATTGTCAGAGTTTAATTTAAGATAAGATAATTTATCAAGTAAGTACAGTACAAGTAAAGTAAACTAGAGTACAAGTATATGGATAAGTAGCTTTAAAAAAACAAAATACTATATACATTATGAACATCAACTATACACAAAAAACAGCATGAGTACAAAGTTAAAAGTTACAAATAAAGACACTTAATGAAGATATTTTGAAGGAAAAAGTCCTTAATGGTAGTGGCAGTGAAGATGTTTTACTGTTGAAATGAAATGGTTGTCTGGATCATGGGTTTCTTTGGTAGTGTCTGCAATGACAGCTCTGCAGGGTTCAAGACTCAAGTTTTCCCCGTGCAGTGGGACGTCGTGGAGGTCACGACGCTGCCTCCTCACCTTGCATGTTTCTCTTGTGTCCACCTTGCAGATCCTGGACGAGATCGCAGAGCATGGGATCAAAATTTATCAGCTACCTGACGCCGACTCTGATGAGGATGAGGAGTTCAAGGAACAGACGAGAGTTCTGAAGGTGAGAGGGACACACAGCTGATGTCAGCTGTTACAAAACTACATCAGACACTTCCCTCTGCTGGTTTACTGATGGATACCATTCACCCTCGCTTCCCTTCACCACATCCCCTCCTCTCCGATACCTATATTTTCCATATCTCTTTCCGTAGCCTTCCTCTTAATTTTTTTTCTCTAGGGATCCACTGACCTTTATCTTCCTTTCCCAGGCGAGCATTCCCTTTGCTGTGATTGGCTCCAACCAGCTGATTGAGGTGAAGGGGAAGAAGATCCGTGGTCGTCTTTACCCCTGGGGAGTTGTTGAAGTGGAGAACCCCGAGCACAATGACTTCCTCAAACTGCGCACCATGCTTGTGTGAGTCTCCCGTGGTAATAAAACTGCTCAAGTGGTAGGATATTCCAGCGAGGGAAGTCTTTTAGAACCTTGACAGAGCTTCTTCCTCACTAAACGGGTTTTAAAAGTCCACTGGAGAAACCGTTTAAAGCAAATCTCTACTGCCGTCTAGTGTCTGAAGATATGATTGCATGTCCTACTGTTGCAGGACCCACATGCAAGACCTCCAGGAGGTAACTCAGGATCTGCATTACGAGAACTTCCGCTCAGAGAGGCTGAAGAGAACGGGCAGGTGAGACACTGATGCAGATGAACTTCTGCTTCTGTTTCAAGCAAAGTTAATGATATTTAACTAATTTTTTCCCTTGCAGGGCTGCGGATGAGGATGTGGTGGATAAGGACCAGATTCTACTACAGAAAGAGGCCGAGGTAAGAACTCCCACACAGCTGCAAAAAAAACTTTTTTTCTCGTCTAAATTTTTGCAAAAATGGGTCTTGATTTATTCAATAATAAGTGTATAGCTGTAAATAAAGATGTGGAGACCTCAAAACAAATTAAATGATAGGTTTTGGTTTTTCGAGTTAATATTAATGCAGTAATCAGTACTTGCAATATGTATGTTAAAAGAGTTACTGGTCACTGTAATCGTTCCTCTTCTCCTTACTGGCATTCCTAATGCAAGTCTACTTTAAGATGTAAGGGACAAAATCTGCAGTCTTTTCATCGTTCTGTGCAATAACAGCTAAGCTGTAGCAAATATGAAGCTTCAGCAGTTTGAGTCTCAGTCTTTGTAGTACAAAATTCGCTTTTTCCCTGTGTTTAAGATTAGGCAACGGCACTTAAAGGACCATACTAATGCTATTGTACAATCAACCCAGTAAATGTTGTGTGCTCACAACTCACTTTACTGACAACGGTTTCCCAATTCATGCAAGTGGCGCTGTAATTTTTACATGTTTTTTGTTTTTGTTTTTTTTTCCCACTGGTTTCTTTTCATTTAGTATGCTGTCAAAATCAAATCAAAGAGACTTAAAATGTGCTCCTATAGCTAATACATCCAAATGAAACAAGTTACGAAATTACAAAAAAAAAATGTACATCTCTGCCATGGAAACTAGTCACATTAAAGAAAAAAAACTTAATCAAAACAATTCATTTTGGGAAATGACCGCCACTAACGGAAGGTGAAAGCACATTGTCGTTATTTTGCATAAACTTGGTGTGGCCATTTAAATCTCTGTTTGATGTTTGTGTTGATTGTTGATCACATCCTAGTTCTTGTGTGTCTGTTTTGCATTAAAGTTACACTGCTAGTTCAAAATGTTTTAAAAAGATAAAAGTAGTTTCAAAAGCAAACAGTGCTCGCACACTGAATAAATGCTCCCAAAAAGGGCGAATTATTGAATACAAGTATGTTTTGAATTTACATCTTGATCAGGTGATGTTCAGCATGTGACCAAGATGGTCAAAAAGATCACTTTAATGTGTGGCCTATTATTGATGTGACTGATTGGCTAAAGTCTGTATGTCGACTTTCTTGGTCACATGCTGAACATTACCTGATGAAGACGTAAAGTTGAACCGTCGTATTTTCATTCAGTGGGCCTTCTTTGCTTTTAAGACTTTTTTTGCCTTTTGGTGGGATGTGCATACACCACCATGAAGCAAAAATATAAAACAAAAAAATCACTATGTTTTGTTGGTGTTTGTTTCCTTGCTTAAATGCAGCTGAGGGATATTTCCTAGTAGAAACCTGTAAGTTTGTTGCTGGGACAAATTACCGGCAATGATGCTACATACAACTACCATAACAAAGGTATCCACTTGATTTGGGTAATATCCACTGTATTCAAACACAGAGCATGGATTTTGGATTTTGCCCCACATTTGTAACATTGAGGCTGATTTAGCAAGGGATCACTATTTCATGGTCAGTATGGAAAGGAGGAATGAAGTGACCGATAACCCTTTCAGTGTCCATGTGGGCATGTGATTATTGTATCAAGACTAACATGGAAAAAGTCCAGACCAGTCCTTTAAAAACACATTATGATCTGATCACTCGAACTCGAGTGACCCATGTGCCCAGAGAACAGTAAGTAGTGATGCGTAAATGCAGACTGACCCTGACTGTGTAAAAAACACGACCTTGTCAGCTTTGTTGTACATGCGGCATTTTAACATGAACATTGGCCCCCAGCTTTATGACCCTGGTTTTACTAGCTGCAAGACTTCAAAGTCAAACAAGGGAACCTTTCGATTCTTCAGTGTGACTATATTCTAGAAAGAGAATAAAAAGTCTTCTTTAATTTCACCCCACTATCTTCCATATGCACTGTTTACCTTTTGAGGCCATGGAGCCTGCATGTCATCAGGCAATAACCAGTTTCCTGATTGCTCTTGATTGCCCTGTTTGTGTTACTGCCGCAGTGCACAGTTGTGAGCGGGTGTGGTGCAATCAGACCTGTTTGTAAACAATGTGCCCAGGCAGGATACGCCATCACTTCCTGCCTGGATGTCCTGGCCCCGTTTTTATGGTGAGAATGACCTCAGTAATGTGAGGAGTTCAAAATGCAGTTCTGGAGAGACAGCTGTCCTTTTGATTTTGAGTGGGAGGAAATATTACAGTAAAAACTCAGACTTATGCATGATAACGTAACACTTCATTTTACAAGTCCCTAGTTTCCTAATAATTTCTTGAGAGGAACTGATGAGTAATGCAAGGGAAAATGAAAACAGTGTTCAATTGTTACTCTTCCAGTGAATTAATTTAAATGAACTGGTCATGTATATTCAGAACAGGTCATCTGAACCTGCAAAAATGTCAAATGTGTCTTTTTCTGAACATGTAAATTACAGGCAAAAATACTGTTCAATAAATATTTATTTATTGGTTTATTTAACAGGGACAGTTTACATTAATAAACATTGCTTTTAAAGTGCAACAGTTGTTCAAGAGGCAACTTTTCATTTGCAGTCCCTGGTCAGTCGTTACAAAGTCACCCCGGAAAAAAAGATTAATTTTATAAGATTAAAAAATTCCAAGTTATTTAGATCATTTATAAGCATGCGGAGTCAATAAAAGAGAAGAGAATTTAAATGTAATTTAAAAAACATCATTCAGGACACCATTACACTATATTGTCAGGTACTACTTAAAACATGCACCACAGAAACACATAAGAAAAGATATACAAAGCAAGCAAATGGTAAATATTTATGCTAATAGCTAATTTTCCAGCCATTAAGATTTTATTTGTTTAGTAAAAAAAACTTTGGTACTCTGGAAATCAACAATCTCATGGCTTTTTCTCAAAAGCTCAGTTAATTCAGGTGGTACTTCCTATTTTTATTGTCTCAGAACTAAGTCTCTATAATTAGTGGCACATTAGAGTTATATCCAGACAGTATTTTTGGAAATTATTAAGAAATTACGTATTCCCTCGCATTTTATGTTTTTCAGTTTATCTTTAACCTAAATTAAATTTTCAAAACAAAAAACATAAGTCCGTAGGGGGAAAAAAGGGCAAATAGTTATGTGAGGAAAAACGTCTAACATGAACCATGTGAAGTTCTATCCTCAGCCACAAGATGGCAGTAGACATTGACGAAAGCAGCAGTTATTGCCTCACCCATAATGCTTTTAAAATATAAGCTTTACATCCCCATATCTTTGTTAAATAGTTATTTTTTTCAGCTCACTTAGGTATTTACGGTCCTGTTGTGACGTTCACATTAAAATTTCTTTACCTTACAGCTCATATACTGTTTGACATTGATTTTATGCTTCATTTTTAAACAGTTCGCTCAGCAAAACACAGTTGTGCTGTGCTGATAGACATTCATTTCTAGTAATAATTCATGAGATGTATTTTGTGTTCATTGCTTTGTTGATCTTGCACTAGGAATCACCTGTCAATCAGTCAGTGTTTCCAGTACTGTTATACCGTCGTAGTGTTTCTTTTCTGAAGTTTGTCTCTCACTAGATTGCATTTCTTTTCTTGGTTTGTTCAGCCATTGTGGCTTTCCTGTAGACGTGGTCGGATGATGTGTTGTACAGATTAGTTCTTTCCAAGCATACTGAATCCTTATGAACACATGTGGATAGTCAGCAGCAGTGTTGGGGATTGTGCGTACACATAAATCCAGAAGATGTTGCATTAAGAAGCCACCTCTTTCTCTCCAGTAAACTGGCTATAGCCTCATAGTGAGCAACATCTTCACCATGTGTTTTTTCCTTTAAATGTCGCTTTAATGAAATTAAATAAGCAGATGTTCAGAAATCTATATATTAAAAAATACTACAGGGGCAGTCAGCCAATCTGAAGGTAATTAAACAGTATTTCCACCATACGCAGACTAATAGAGAAGTTTAGTTTCTTTAAAAAAAAAAATCTTTTATTTTTATAGGACTTGAACCCACAAAGTCACAATGACAAGCAGAGTTAAAAAAAACATGTCTGTTTTCCTCGCCGTGGGTTGATGTGATCTGTGCTTCATGTCATGAGTCTGTGTTTCAATGTTATGAAATAAATCAGAATTGACTTAATCTGACCTCATTAGATCTGAGCATGTTTTATGAAAAAGTTTAAATCTTGTTCAGTTTGTTTGGCTCATTCAACGCAGACGTTTCACAAAAAGCCTTCCTTGAGCCACCTCCGTTCCGTGTTCCGAACACGAAACACTTCACTTCCCTGCAGGGGATTTTTCCCTGGAAAGATCTGCCCACTGATGCATTTTTAGTAAATATAAAGTTTACTGAGCTGTGTTGCTTGCGGCTGGTCCAAGTTCTCATTTCTCATCAGCTGTCAATACTAGCAGACGCTGTGTGAAGAAATAAACGGGGTCTTATTTTTCGTCTCTCTCGTAGCTGAGACGCATGCAGGAGATGATCGCTCAGATGCAGGCACAGATGAAGATGCAATCAGATGACTGAAAGGGTCGGAGCCGAGGGGAAGCAGGGCGATCCCAGTCCACCAACACACACTCACTCATTCATTCATTCATTCATTCATTCACACATACATACATACATACATACATACATTCATACATTCATACATACATTCATACCTATACAGACACACACCTGGTGCTCCTCTCAATCCATCCTTGACTGCCGCCACCTTGCAGACCTGCCAGGAGTCCAGGATCACGTCATCTCCATCTGCACACCACCACGTCTTCTTCTTCCCTCCAAACATCCATCCATCAGCTGTTCAGGAGCTCACAACTCGTATTTTTTTTCCTTCATTTCATTTTGTTTGTAGTAGTTTGCTGAGTGGGCCTGGACAAATTTTAAAAAGTATGATCACACAAATATTTGAATACTGGATGATTATCCTTCGCATGTATCTGTTATTTAGTCTTTTATCTTAGTCATGGTTCACAGAGCTCCAAACGACAACGGTACTATGAGAAATTTCCATCTCACTAACATGTTTACAGAAATATATGCACAAATTGTGCACTTTGTTCAATTCCAAGCTTCAGATGACACAATTTTCCATTTATTTTGCTATCAGGTTAAGACTGTTTTGAAAATATTTTAACTTAAAAGTAAAAAAAACAAAACAGTTTGCTTATCATTTTTTCTGTTGGCTTATGAGTAATTTAGAAACCTGTCACCTTGATGCTTTCAGACTTTCAGTGCCTGTTCGCCTTAGTTGGATTGAGAACTGTAAATATTACCACAGTGTAAGGTAAATGTGGTTAAGAACGGTAAACTGTGCAGGTCAAGGACGAGGAATGCTCTCGTGTCCAGTTTTCCAGGCAAAACATTCACCTTTTAATCGTGTTAAATTAGAAAAAACTTAATTCTAGATATTCGTTTGGCTTTTAGGCTGGAAAGCTACTATATGCAAGTGGTCAAACTAATACCACTCGGTTAGAAAGAGAGACAACCATTCTCTAGAATCATGTTAGAGTTGAATAAAAGTGTTGTTAATATTTTTCTATTTATCATCAAGAGCTGCATGATCTTAATCTTGGTGCCAAACTTACAACGACAGACTGAAAACGAATCAAACTATTCAGTCCGGTAACTTAATGTGTGTCTATATTTGCTTCAGTGACGCCGCTCAATGTGTGAAATGGCCTGTTAGTACACTACATGTGCGTCTGTGTGTGCACTCCCTCCAACCTTCTGTGAGCAGCAGACTAAACACCCTAACTTTTCTTCAGCAGTGCCATCGAACTGTGCTGTCACTGATGTGCCATTGGCATTATTTCGTTTTTTTTTTTGTCTTTTGCCCTCATATACATATTTGTCATTTGAACTTACTGAAACAAATATAATTATTATTTCTTAACCATATGTCAGTAAAGACTTGTTTTGAGGTGTCAAGATTTTTTTTGTACTTCTCTCTGAAATAAAATTTCGTTAAGAGTAAAAAAAAGTTGATATTTGTTGACTGTGGGTTCACCTTTGAATGACACATTTCTTCTAACGTTTTATGGCATTTTTAGTCTTTATCAGAGTTAACAGTGAAGACACAGATACAGTTTGAGACATACCTTTGTTTTTCTTTTTATCATTCTTACATAATCTTTGCTGATATGTTCCTTGTCCACCACACAGGATCTGGCTATAAGAATTAAAAATTTAGAAATCAGCAAAATAATTTACTGTTTTTTTACAATAACTTCCATTTATCAAAGTACAGTAGAAAATGGAGCAGCACCATCAGTGTGACACATGGTCACAGCGACGTGTGGTTTATTTGCTTCTGTTCAAAAGATGTGTGAGTGCATTTGTTTCTGATGTTTTTAACTTGACATTTGGGGTTAGATCTTAAATCTTTGGTGTTAAATTTTTACTGCTGACACCAAGACACCTGGTGAACTTTTAATTGGGCAAGATGGTTCAAGTTGAACCTTCAACTTCGCTCCGTGCTCTTTCCTTGCAGCACCATCCAAACGAAGAGACACTGAAGATGTTTTTGCTTAGGTTCCATCTTGTTGAGGAGTCTTGGGCCTAAGTCACAGAAAATATCATCAGCAGTAGGATTTTAATAACAAAAAGCCTGTCATATTGCTTGTCATGGCATTGAGTACAAAAATAGAAACCCTACAATACAAACAACTGGCAAAGGGAACTTTGAAGCAAGGGAAAGCAACTGTTTGCGTCCTTGTCCTGTGGATTTATCAGGAAGGAACTGATGTATTCTGGGATCGGTTCCATGATCTGTACGAAAGTCCACCCATGACCGTGAGTAAAATACTGATTGATGTCTGTACCATGAGTTTTGGGACAGACTCTCAAGGACCACTGCAACTTTTAAGGCTACCGTTTCAAAAACCTCAGTCAAAACTGAAATCTCCTTCTGATTTGATAATGGTGCAGGTGGTGTCTTAAATTAAGAACGCTCTTGATGTAAGTGGGGCTGGTTTTGACCCTTACCCCCCCTCAAGGCACCCTGTAGGAACCCCGTCTTGCAGAAAACTCTGCGGTGTGACTGGCTGGATCTGTGAGGAGGAGGGGCTTTCAGCTGTCAGCTCAGCCCTCCCTCCTGGTCTCTGTCCGGCGCTTGGAGGCGAAGCGAAAGGGGCCGCGGACTGTGAGCCGACGCTTCGGTGAAATCCAGGGAGGAGAGCGGTCAACATGACGACCAGCATCAGGTACAAAAGCCGGATCCCGGTTAAAACAGGTGAGAAGGATTCGTTTCTGGATTCATCTACACTCGGGTATTTATTGAGAATCAGCGCAATGACTGCTTCGTGTTTCTGTCTCTCTGGGCGTCGCTCTGCATCCCTGCACCTGCGCCTCCTCCTCATCCATCCTGCGATGGCCAACAGAGGACAACACAGAGGTAAGAGACGTCATTTAATGTGTTTATTTTTTTCTTTTTACGCGCGGTGGAAAATGCACATTTAATATAAGGCATCGTCCGTGCATAGCACCGCACAGCACGGCCCCGGTTGCTGCAGCATCAGCGCTATTTACGTTTCGGATCGCACATATTTGCACGTTATTTTGTCGGTTGTGCTGCTCTGAGTGCAGCCATGCCATCAAAGGCGGGGGGGGGGGGGGGGGTTAGGTCTCATTTTTAGACGCATATCTGGAGCAGGCCGGCGTCTCAAGAGGCGAGCGGCCAACATGGTACCCAAAAGACAGCATCCCTCCTCTCCATCCTCTCCTCCCCGACCCCGCGCCGCCTGCCGAGATACTAGCGGTTATCGGTCGCCGAGTCGTCCGATGGGCTGACCCAGTTGTCAGCGTTACACCAGCGCGACTCACGATGGCAGGCGCCGCCGGTTGGCCGCCTCGAGCGAACCCTCCCTGGTCGCCGCTCAGCTGAGAAACGCAGCTGCCACGTGAGCCCGCAGGGGAGGCCGCGTCTCTGGTGACCCCGCGGCCTCCCCCCGTCCGCCTCGCCCTCCGGGCACATGATGGTGTCTTCTGATGGCAGTGGAAGAGCGTGTTTGTGCTCGGCTGATGCAGCCAACCTGATCGTTCAAAGATTTAAAAAAAAAAAAATCCATCAACGACAAGATTCAGGAGCGCGTGACGCGCCGCAGGACTGAATTTTTGAGAGATAAAACTGAAAAGCGGGGAAATAGTTTCTGATGCAACACGGTTTAGTTAAACTTACAACCTTATAGCTGAAAATACACCAATAGGCGTAGTAACGGCAAATACTGTACTACAGCTCATGCATTATGGCATGTTTTCTATGTATAAACTCGTGGTGGAAGAAGTACTCAAATGTAGAAATACTCTAATAAAACTCATGCTGCATTCAACACCTTTTCTTAAGTAAAAGCGCAGAAGTATTCGCATCAGTACAAACTTAAAGTACCAAAAGAACAAAATACTCATCATGTAGAATGGTCCATTTCAGAATGATGTACATTATATTATAGGAGGATAATTACTGATGCATTCATGTGTACAACACTGTGTTGATGCGGCTGGTTAAGGTGGGACTAATTTTAATATACTTTATATGCTGCTGGACATCTTGTGAATTTTCCCCTCGGTGGCCAGTAGCATCTTCTTTTAACACCTAATAATACATCGTAATTTATCTGTTGATTATGTTTAGAGTTACGAATCTAAGACTGTAAAAATAACTACTAACTAAAGATATAAATGTAGTTAAAAAAAAAAAAGTACAGTATTTGACTCTGAAATGTAGTAGAGTAATAGAAAGCAGCATAACATGGAAACACTGTAAAGTACAAGTACCTCAAAATTATACTTGAGTACAGTGCTTGAGTAAATGTACTTGTTGACTTTCCAACACCGTATATACTGCTTAACCATTTACTGTACAGTGGCCAGTTTATTAGGTACACCTAGCTAAAACTAATGCCTTTCAATACGACAGCCCTGTTCATCTTTTGATTTCGTTGAAACTGTTTTAAAGAAGTGTTGATTTATTCTTATGGTCATTTTGAGAGCTGTGGTTGGTGATGCTGTTGAAATGGATTGCTTTACACTGAGAGGTGTTATTAAGTCTACTCTTACTGGTATAAATGCATTGACTACATTTTAGAAACACCTCTCGCTGTGTAAATACTGTTTTACAGTAACAGTATTTCTGACTTCTTACTGTTACACTGTTTTTTTTATTTTATTTAAAAAATTACATAATCTTGGACAGTTTCAGTAAACTAATCATAGTATTGTAAAATCTATATCAGCAAAATAAGCAGTAACTATAGTTGTCACATAAAGGTAGTGTTATAATATTGCTAGGGCTGCAACTAACAACCGTTTCCAGTATCAATTAATCTTCTGGTTATTTTCTTGATTAATTGTCAACCACAATTTCCCAGAAATTGCTTGTTTTGTCCAACCAACTGTTCAAAGCCCAAAGACATTTCATTTGCTTTCTTAGAGCCAAACAAATGACAAACATTTGACAAGCTGCAACCAGAAAATGTTTGGCGAATAAAATAAAAAAAACAAAAGAAAAAAAAAACTGAACGATTAATCAGTTATCAGAATAGTTGCTGATTAGTTTTATTTTGATCGAGTAATAGATTAACGGAGTAATCACTGCAGCTCCAAATATATCCCCCTGAAAACTAGTGGAGTAGAGTTATGAAATAGCAGAAAATAGAAAAAATATTCAAGTAAGGTACCAGAAAATTGTACTTAAATACAATATTTGAGTAAATGTACTTAGTTACTTTCCACCACTGGTTTTTGGGCAAAGCATATAAGATGCTTTGCACAAAAGCTTAACGAAACTATTAAACAGGGATAAGAAGCATAAAAACAAAAGCTCTACTTGTAAATGAAGAACACTTTTAACAAGTTGGTCTCTAATTCTTGCACTTTTATCTCTCCACTCTGTAGTATTCAGCTTTTTTTTCTTTTTTTCTTTTTTTTTCTTTTTCTTTTGGCAACAGAGGTGGTTCCCATCGTCATATTTGTCCAGTATTTAGTCTCCTTTGTGAACTTTGACCACCTCCACTGTGGGCACATATAAGCTGGTCAGGTTGCGGACAGATTTTTTTTTTCTCCCAGAAATTCACAGTTGGACCGAATCCAGTAGTTGAAATCATTGTGGTCACATGGTATCGCCACCACAGCGCACACACGCACACACACGCACACGCACACACACACACACACACACGCACACGCACACGCACACACACACACACACACACACACACACACAGAGACACACAAGCTTATGAGTCGAATGCTAGGAAACCTGGATTAGTATGATTGTTGCAGAGTGGTGTGCTTGCAGATGTAGCATTTCCAGTTTGTGCAGAATGAGTAATATTAAACAAGAATGACAATCAAAGTAACTGTTGACCTCTTCAAATAAATATATATCATCCACCCCTAAATGTATAGTGGTTCACTCATCTTCAGTATTCAATTACTATACAGTTTTTACATCTTGTGAGCTTTGTTGTTGGCTGTCATCCGCTCTTCGCTTCCACATACTCAACTGAATCTGACCCTGTTGGAGATTTTGAGAAAAATATTTCATATTCTGGACCATCCAGCCTGCGGAGGAGGAAGAGGAAGAGGAGGAGGAGGAGGAGGAGGAGGGAAGCAGCTGGAAAGCATAGTAATCAAGCTTGCTGCGACTGACTAAACGATGAGATCATAACTGCTGAAAGAGCCATTACTCAATCCTAAATCAATATTTCTCCTCTTCATCTTTCCATGTCTCCCTCCCTCTCATTGCCCTAAACACTCCCATCACTTCTTTTAATGTGATGTTGCGTTGCCAGGCAACGGTCTTTTTAAAAAAAGTCAGTTTTCATCGCTTCTCTGATACGAAGAAGTGGACGACACCATCTGACCTACCCACAATCCTGAGTGATGATTATTCTGTGTGTGGGTGGATATTTCACTGAACATTTTTCATCGCGGATCAGAAACTGAAAGAGAAATTCACAGTCACAGTTTTATCTACAGCTGGGATAAGTCGCCTGACACACAAGGATCAACTGAAGGATGTACCACTTCTAAAGTAATAGGGTCAGCATTGTAAAAACATCCTATCCTAACGGACTGTAAATCTTTTGACGTCACTTTCAGATATTTCCAGTGCTGCTACAATCATCTCAAAAACCAAACATCAGTTAGCAAATCAGTCTCACCACAGGGTCCATTAGTAGCTAGTTTGGAGCTTTTGATCCAATCACATGAATTTCCATTTTCTCTGAGCGCTTTTCATCCACGTCGGCTTAAAATTGAATAAAAACGGTTCATTCTTGATCTTGGAAAAAGCAGTCGGAAAAACAACCTCACCACAAGGTCCGTCAGAAGCTGTTCAACATCCGATTTTGTTGTCAGAAATAAGAAATAAATAACAGCAGCCTCATTATAGTTTCCTGCAAGAATGTTACAATCATACAGGCAGAAGAAATCGATCATAGAAGAGACATAAATACAAGTAATACTGTAGCATCAGCGGACCAGAATGTAATACGGCCACAAATACACTTAGCGTGTGCTTAATATTATACAGTATGTTCAGTACTTTATTTTCTTATAGTGAGTCAGTGTAACTTTTACTGAATAACAGTCACTGTAGCAACAAGTTGCAGTTACGGGATAATGGTATGTTTACATAGTCTAACAGTAGCATAAGTGGCAGAGAACCACCATAAGCTACTGGTCAGACAAGACAAAGTAACACCGGAGTGTGTTCAACTGAGAAAGCGTCTGTTCCGTAGCTCATGAATTCAGCTTTTTGTTTGTATAAGGAGGAATGCGTTATTTTTATTTGCTTTGTAAGAGGGATCCATCCTCTGTTGTTCCTCCTGCCTTTTCTCTTTTGTTGGCGGCATTTTTCCAATCTGCATCAACCGTTTAAAAATAGGAGTGTCGAATGCTCTGCAGAATGCAAAGCCCTCTGAGACAAATTTGTGATTTTTGGCCAACGTAAACAAAATTTATTTATGGATTGTTTTAAAGAAACCTTTATCATTAAGATTTATAATTACAAATGAATTACTACATTTTTCTGTTTAGAAAGGGAGACTTTACCTTAGAGAGTGAGAAACATGCAACCTTTATTTATTACTGATTTATTAACATATGCAGACTTGATGACTAATTAGAAAGTGAGACTGTCATACCCTTTACTAATGGCTGAATCAGTAACTTGAGTCTAAATGGCTCAGCAGTGTGCATTATTAGAAAGTGGTACCAATTTAAAGGTCATCTTGTGGAAATATCTCCACAGTATTGCACCTTGTTGTCATCTGTGCCGCGATTGTCCAGATTAAACAGGTTATGGACACCTTACACACTGGTTTCTCCCTGCAGCAGTGAACAGATGTTGAGTCAGATGCATTTGCGTCCGTGCACGTGTGTCACTTCACTTCAGATAGGCTCCACCCTCCCCTCACTCTCCCTCCTGGTCTTTAAACACACTCTCGCCGCCACAGATGGGACCTTCACCGGCTCCCCGTGAGGACCAGCTGCGGAGCAGGAATAGGCGCATCTCGAGGGGGGTTGGGTGGGGTATTGACACTGGGGATTTGAACCCCCCTGTGGCTCCTGCTCTTGAAAAAAGAAAAGCGAAGTCGTAAGAGAGGAGAAAGAGGATGATCCAAGAAGTCTTGATCTTCTTCTTTGACTATTTACCTTAGAAATAGTTTGATATTTTGGGAAATACTTATTCTCATTATGGTGGAGAGTTAGTTTGCAGTCTGCACCCCCGAGCAGGTTCCAGTCACCAGAGTGTTGGTGATCTACTCATCTAACTCTCTGCCAGAGAGCAAATAAGCATATATCCCAAAATGTTGAACTATTTTTAAGTACTTTTAAGTCACTTTAGGGGTTGCAAAATCATCTTATTCCACATTCCATCAAAGTTTCTGTGTCAGCTTGTTCAAACCCTTCACACTGAAGCTGTGTGAAACATTTAAAAATCCAGGTATTCTTTTGGCTGAACCTTTACAGCAAAAATTTAAATATTAAAGATGTATTTTACCTCATTTTAAACACATTTTCTCCACTAGGATGTAAAATAAAGTGTTTGGTTTCAACACTAACAGGCCACACAGCATCAGTTTCTATTGACTGAACAACCAGCAGGCCACCCCTTGCTGAGGGGCTGAATAAATAAATAGCTTACTTTTCGTGACCAGTTTTTTATTAGTTTTGACATAGGGCATGATACATAAGCCATCAAGGTTCGGAAAAGCTGAGGAAAAGCAATTCATGAGTCTCCAGTGGCATACAATATGTGTATAGGCCCAGTAGAAATAGGCAAATACGCATACAAATAAAATAATGGCCTAAAGGAGTAAAGAATCCAATGCAACCAAAGGAAATAAATAGCAATAAGATAAAAAACAAAAAGAGAAAAATAGAAGGTGAGACAACAAACAAACCAAATAAAGCTTGTTAGACGGATAGAGAAGTTTTTACAGCAGAATTGCAAACTTGAGACGCAGTAAAGACTAAAAAAAAAAAACAATAAATACACATCCCCATATATTAGACCCCTCTGTGTAATCCTTCCGCCTCTTAACATAACATATGACACATAGTCACAATAATCCACCTTAAATACTGTGAACCCTTAAAAACATATAGCATAAGGCCGTCTCTGTCATATTTTAGTGTGTGTGTGTGCATGTGTGTGTTTCTGCCTCTACAAGTTTTCTTCGGAGTATTTTTCCACTCTGACAGTTGCTACCTTTGTTCTTGTTCAGGGGCTTGAGGAGTTTCTTCCCTGCAGTGTGTTCACATGCACATACTTACATTTTGTCATGCTGCAAACATGCATGTAATGCCGGTGATCCAGCAGAGTCAGTGTGTGTGTGTGTGTGTGTGGTTGTCTTGTACCTGAAGCAACTCAACTCCTTTTCTTCTCTTACATCCTGGGTTTCATACTGGGTTTATGTCTCTGCTCTGCATTTCAGAAAGCTTTGGTATAGTAACAGGAGGCTGATCCAGATAGTGTGATTCTATGAAAAAAATCTTTTTAAGTATTTGGTCAACCTCGATATATTTGGGATTACAAGTTCTTTGGAAATAGAGATCAGGAGTCTGAGCAGTAACCCCATGAAACAAATAAGAGAATTACAATGATTTCATAAACGTTGTCGGTATAATAAACTGCAAAAAAATCTGAATTAAACTTCTATCAATCACAAACAAAGTCCTTTTTTTTTTAACCAGAAAACACTGAAATCTTGAATTGAATTTTTATTAAAACATTTGGTCTTATTCTGTATATTTATTGAGCTTGATAGTTTATTCTTGGCTTCGACAGAAGCAGTTGACAAAAGAAAACAATTCAAGGTCCACTTACTCACTTGTTTTGAGGTTTTTCGACCATATCGCACGGTCTTCATCGACAGATTGACTTTTCTTCAGTTTTTATGGAAAAGTGATTTTTAAAATGTCTATTGATTTTGAGCACCGTCGGGACTTCTTCTCATTCATGTTGACTTGAAAGCTGTGCTTGACAGTTCAAATTCTTGACCTTAGAAACATCAGGTGACAAAAAAAGCAAGTAAGTGGACATTCAGTTGATATTGTTTTGACAACTGCTGTCTCCACTGTCAAGAACGAACTGTCTTCAACATGGATGCTCAGTTTAGTGGAAAGTTTGAGCATCAGTTCCATATAAAACTGAGCAAACTCGAATTGCTGATGAAGACTTGTGTGATATGGTCAAAATGTCCTCAAAAAGCAGGCTAAGATTAGATCTGAAAACTATTAATCCCCAGAGGGAAAGTATTCTGCCCATGCAGTCAGGTCAGGTCACACCGAACAACATATAAAAACATGACATGCCACATAGTACTAACACTAACACACAAACTAACAAATATTCCAAGAGGACATTACTTTGTCGCCCCTTAGCCATTATTTAAAAAACTATGTATATAATGCAATCAATCAGTTCATAAATAGAAGTAAGTAAATGAACTTTAAATTTAAGATTGTTTTGTGTGCTGTCCTTTTCTTAGTGTCAAAAAATCCCAGGAAAAGACCAAAAGCAACAATGTGTTGGTTCATGTGTCAATACCTTCAGACTTCCCTACTCAGCCCGAAACCCATTCAATCCTTCTCAAGACTTTAACCTTGAAAACTGATCATAAATATACGGTTTCTTTTTTTCACTGTAGTTTTTAGCAAATGCTTCTCAAACAGGAGTAAATAGTGCATTTATTGGCGACTTTTTTAATATGCGGATTAGTACATATTTGGTCTGTTAGTGACTGTTCACAACATCAGGACAGTCCATGTGAAATCAACTTAAAATAAACTACAGTGCTCGTGTTCATCCAGTGCTACATAGTAGTGGATTGATGTGTTTTTGGATAACGATGGAGGTCTATGTCATAGAGGAATAAGATATATGGAGATTACAATACTTGCTAGTAGGATCGGTTGTTGGCAGTAAGAAAAATATAGAATATCCCAGACTTATCCTTGAACTTCCATCCTTTCTAGACACTTTCTTCTAACTTTTGTCCTGACAACATTCAACCAAATCCTTCTGCTAAATGTTCATGAACACCATTCAAGACTATGGCCATGCCCCTACAATCGTCCACTGTCATTGAATAGGCGGATGCTAAAACTGGCCTTCGATGGCCAAGTGTCCTTCAGTGAAGCAATTTTATTGTTGCCCGAGCAATTACATGCTGTCAGATTAGCATGTTCAAGAGCCAAGTGCACGCAGGCCTTTGTATCCCCAAGGAGAGAAAACAGAAGAGGAGGGGCGAGGCCAGGGGCTCAGGGTCCATTTATGTTGTTTTTATACACCTGTCCTTCTGTCTCACCCACCCTCACCCCTCCTATCACCCCTAATCTCTCCCTCTTTCCCTCTCTTGCCTCACCTACCGGTCAGCAGGCCACAATGTAGAGGAAGCATTCAGGGTTAATGGTGTGAAAGTGTCAGCTGGGCGGCTGGGAGATGCAGAGAAGTCATCAGTAATGGTCACCGCTCTTCACTGCTACATCGCAGGCCGTCTGGCTGTCTTAAGCCAGGGACACATCACATGATTTTAAACCCAGTTATTACCACGATTTGACCATTTGATGACTGATTTTAAAGATCATGGCCAGTCTGCCCAGGTTCTGAGCAAGTAACTTAATACATATGCTCCCGTTTCTCTTGAAGTTGATTAGATTTGTCATTGATTAGATTTGTACTTTTCCAACTACCCAGTAATTCCTGTTTCACTTAGATTTTTAGCCATGTTTGTGGTGTGGCTCTCGGGATGGCATTGATGGCCTGTAGGTCTCTCGTTCCACCTTCGGTCCAGACTGAAATATTTCAACAAATATTGGATGGATTGCCACTGAATTGGGTACAAACAATAATATTCCCCTCAGGATGAATTGTAAAAACTTCCAATCCCTCAATAACTTTTTGTCTAGCAAATTTGTGTGGTTTATGACCAAACACCCACGAAACTCATGATATTCCCATCAGCTTTAGCAGTACTAATTAGCAAATGTTAGCATTCTGAGACACTAAACTAAGATGGTTAAAATGGTAAACATTCAACCCTGTCTCCCTGAAGTTACCTTTCTATACAACTAAACTGCAACAACAAAATACATTTTGTAAAAAACGTAATCGGCTGGATTATGTTTAGCGTCAACGTATTTCTTTTTGTACAAAGAGCTGTCACACCAGAGACCGGGTTTCGCATCCAGAGTCCTGTCTGTGGTTAGGTTGCAACTACAAAAGAAGCAGGTTAGGCAAAGATTGTGGTTTTGGTTAAATGTAAATAAATATTTTGTGAGCCTTTTTTTTTTTTATTAAACCAGACCACCATCTTTCTCTAACCGTAACCTGTGGGTGCCTAAACATTACTATAAAAAAGCTAAATTATTCTGTAGTCACTACAAATGGAAATTGTTCTGCAAGATCGGCTATTTTGGTGGAAAACAAATACGTTGTCTGTGAACAGTTTACTGATACGTTCAGTATCAACATATTTTTGACTTGCCAAATACATAAATTAGCGACATATCCTCATTATGTTAATAGAAAACATAATCCAGACAAATTTACATTTCCCGTAAAACATATTTGTCATTGCAGTTTAGTTGTACAGAAACGTAATATGTAGGAGGCAGGGTTGAAACATACTACCTGCTAAACATAACATCCTAGCATAATCATTGTAGGTATGTTAGCATGTTGATGTGAGCATGAGTTCAAAGCGCAGCCCCACAGATTCACTAGCGGGGTAGAAGACTCTTGTTTGACTAACAGTAGTTCACTTATTTAGATTTTTGAAACATTCCTATAATCTGCTCCTTTCAGGAGGCCAAGAATTGCTGAGGACATCTTTGAAGCGAGACTGTAACTTTTGAAAGGAGAAATAACACATTCTTCCTCTCGAAGAGGAAAAGTTGAATTTGTAAGGAATAAAGCACAGCCTTCCCTCATTTAAGACTTTGAAAGGGTTTTGCTGCTCGAGCCACTTGGTCTGGTACTGTATGACCACTAGCTTGGCTCATGTCATGTACCTCAGATATTACTGTGTAACTGACATTACTGTGCCGGTTCACAGGTAATGCATTTCTTCTCTTCTGCTATTATGCTACTTTTTATCAGCAAAAGTGTCATAGTCTGCAGTAAGGAGAGACTTCTCATAACGACAAGGCAATTACCACTTTTGAGAACATCACTACATTAGAAGAGGGACTAGTTGGCAGACAGTTGAAATGATCACAGTCAAAATGCCAGACCGACCTTCTCATGTTAACCATAAGAAACTGTTAAATAAAAATAGTCTTTAAGAGAGCTACTTCTGTACTGCTGTTTGATTCATATTAAAGTCAAGTGACAATACTTCTGCTAGAGGAAGATATTCTAGTCCACCTGCACAAAACCGGACACGTCACCGTGGGTACTCGACATACATTATCTTGTACAAACACGCCAAGCAGTGGACCAGTCTGAGTGATCCTGTAGTTTGAACGCTCCTGACAGAAATCTCAACCAAGTGTGTTTTGTCTGTGACTGTAGTCGGAAAAAGCCGGTTGTCAAATGTGTGATGGGGAGTCTTTTCATGGTGAGTTAAGTCTTCTCCAGCTATACTTTGCGTCTGTGTTGTGGTGTCTTATCACTTGAAACTCCTTGGCAGTGCGGCGTGATGGGTACGCTGCTGGACCGGATTCATTTGGATTATGTCCTGTATGTGTGTGTAACTGTATTGTGTGTTTGTGTGTGTGTGTGTGTGTGTGTGTGTGTGTGTGTGTACCCTGGCAGTGGAGTAGACTGCTGTGGCCTTTTGAAAGTCACTTCCTTTAAGGCCACAACTTTGTACGAACTGAGAGGGAGAAGCCGAGCGCTGCCTGTTGACTGGGTGGCTGATCTTTGGATCTCTCCCTCCGCAGGACCGTCCGGCATAGTGACTGACAGACAAACAAACACACAGAGTCATGGTGGATTGAGACTGCATTTACAGAAGAAGTCACTTCTTCTGCTTGTTGTTAAAAGAGCATAACATTACAGATAACTTAGAGGCACAAAGTCACCATATTTTGTCCACATGCGCATCATGCACATTTTCCACATCTCTTCAAACATGTTTTGTCCAAATTAAAGGCAGTGGGAAGTTAGCAGCTGGTGCAGAGTTGAGCAGAGGTTTGTTTAAAAGTAAGGCAAGTAGTACAATACAAGTAAGTAATACAGTGTTATGTATAAAGCACTTTTCAAAGCAGTAGATACAAAATGCATTCAGTGCTGAAATGATAAGCCCATTCATTGTTTAGTTGACTGACAGAAAGCTGATGTTCGGCAAATTTTTACTTATTGAGCAAAAATGCCAAATATATTCTGGTTTGTGCTTCTAAGCTGTAAAGATTTTCAACTTTTTCGCTTTCTTGTCACTGAAAATTAGGGCTGCAACTAATGATTATTTTCATTATCAGTTAATCTGCAGATTATTTTCTCAATTAATCGATGAATTGTTTCGTCAATAAAATGTCAAAAAAATAGTCAAAAAACTTGTTAAAATATTCCAAAGCCCATTGTGACGTCTTCAAATGTATTGTTTAATTTGACCAACACTACTTAGTTTCCTGTGATGTTTGTCAAAGAAAAGCATAAAATCCTCAAATTTGAGAAGCTTTTTCTAAGCTTTTTGCTTAGGAAAGTGACAAAAAGGATCATTGCATACTGAAAATTATACATTTGAGGGGTTTAGACAAACAATTTGAAAACTTCATCTCAAGCTCTGGGAAATTAAAAGGGCATTTTTCACTGATTTCTGACATTCTATAGACTCAACAAATAATACATTAAAACACTATTCAACAGATGAATTGATAAAGAAAATAATTGTTAGTTGCAGCTCCAACACTAGGGAGAAAAGCGGAAGAGAAAATAGAAAAGAACGACAAAATATAAAGTTACCCGATCATGTAAAAGCCAAAGAGATGAACTGAGTTTGAAGATGCTTTTAAAGTTGCCCTCACATACAGTAGCTTGCTGCACTGTTTCCCGGCATTAGTCCTGACTCGTGCTTCATCCTTCATGTTACTCTGCACCTGCTGCCTTACATCCGACCTTCCCTTTCTGTCTGTTTGACCAGCTGGAAAGGGCCAGAGAGGTGAAGCCCAGCCGCAGCTTTGAAAACCTAGTCACTCTACAGCAGCAAAGATGCGGCTGTGTAGCTTTTACGTGACTTTCATATAATATAGAATCACATAACAGCCCTGTATTTGGTAAACGGTTTTCTGCAAGTTGTAAGCTCATTCTCCGGATGTTCTTTGGGCAGTGATAGACTGAGGAAATCCTTTGCGTATATTGATATTTTGTGAGTTTGACCATGTATGTGTTCACAAATCAAGTGGAAGGACACAATAAAAACTTATACAGGCTTAAAAGAACAGATTAAAAAAATAAGAAAGGACTGGGTTGGCTGTCCCAACTAAAATAGTCACAGTAATATGTCATCTCAGAATAAGCAAAATTGCTAAAAGCTAATATAGTTGTATGTCTTTCTTAAGTACCTCAGAAAACCAGACAAATACTTGAAGCCAGTAAGACAGTCCATCACCATTAGGTGACCGATGTAACCTCGCTGAAGGGTCACTCGCTCATTTATTTGCCTGTATTATTTTGTATCTGAAGTTTATAATCCACTTCGGTAATCGAAATAGCCACTTGTTCCAAATCTCATCTGGTAACTTAACATTTAACTCATTTAACTAAACCCAATCCCAAGTGTTTTCCTGAGAGGTAAAATGTGAATGGGGGGGGGGTGCGGGGACAGCTGGCACGGAGAGAGACTGAAGTCGGGGGGTTTACCGGGGGGGCTATTGTGATACCATTTCAAGACATCTGTTCCTTTTTTCTATTCAGATTGACCCTCCCACCCCCCTCCACATAAACTAACACTCTCTTTCATGTCTCTCTATAATGACCTAACTCTTCTTCTAGCATCAGCACCACCGTGGCTGAGAAAACCAGGACTGTTTCCTCCCTTCGGGAGACATCAGAAAGACCAGACCACAAACTTTGTATCTGAGTCAAGTCCCCTGTCTCCCTCCTGTGGTGTGGAGTGGGACTTTCACATCCTGTACGTGGCATCACCACGGGGTGTGCCTACTTGGGGAAAAAAAAAAAAATTGCTCAACTTCTGCTATTCCAAAGAGCATTTAAGCTCTGCTGCCCACATCATGTATGAGTTGGACACACCCACACATACACACACCACCGTCACATCTGGAAGCAATCGAGTCCAAGCTCTGCCATGAAATATACCTCATTCACCTCTCCACATACACACGCACGCACACACACACACACACACACACACACACACACACACACCCTTGGAGTAACCAGAGTAGACGACATGGTGGCTGATTTCCTTTACATCCTTTTAATTATAGTCTAGACCAGTGCTTTTCAAACGTTTTTAAACCAAGGAAACTCTACAGTTAAAAAAAAAACACCATGGATATCTGCTGTAAGAATTTATTTTAACAAACTGATTGATGGACGTTCTGTAAAATACATGTGACATGTGTGAACTAACATCAGTGTTAAAGGAATAGTTTGACATTTTGGGAAACATGCGTGTTCGGTTTCTTGCAGAGAGTTAGATTAAAAGATTGATACTGCTTTCAGGTCTGTACAGTAAACATGTCACAAAACGTTAAACTGTTACTTTTGATTAAAGTAATGCATGCCAGAGGGAAAAAAAAAAAGAAAACAGAAGTTTTAAGCTATGTTGTTGAGTGGATTTGTAGATAAACATAAGCTTCAAAATAAACAATGGATAAAAATCAGTATGCTAATTAATGCTCAATATAAAATTTCCATTTTGTTCAAAAGTAAAATGATCTTGAGCTGTGTTGAGGGTTTAGATGTATCAGCGTGTCTTTGAGCTTGGTTTACAGGGACAGATCTTTCCATCACTTACTCTGACAGCTGATATTTCTTTTTTTTTTTGTTTGTTTGTATGTTTTTTGGTTGTTTCTCTTCTTTTACTTTTTTTGTGGTCAGTGGTTAATGGTAAGTGCTAAAATAAAACATAGCTTAAATGTATCACAGGTAGAGAAGGCGTGTGTAGTTCGCAAAAAAATAAAAAGAAGGATTACATTTTTCTGACTGCTGTGAACTAATTTAACAGGTTTTCAAAATTGTGATTTCAATATGAATTTCTTTTTTCTTTCATGTTGATACATTTAAAGATGTAACATAAAATGTAGTTTGCTCAAGAACTACACTCAAGTACAATTAAGAAGTTCTTATACTTTAGCTGAGTAATTCTAATTTATACTACTTTATACCTTTGAGATTAAGACTTTGCATTAAAAACATATGATGAGGTTTTAAAATACAACACATTGTTGAAGATTAAACTAGTGGATTCCAACATTTTTTGCTGTGCGACGCCCTACAAAAAGTTGCAGTATCAACTCGGGGCCCCTTGTCACGTTTCAGATGTTTATGCGCTGTTAGCAGCTCAACCAAAGAGACATTTCCCCTCTAAACATTTCAGATGGCTTCATTTAAATAACCGTTCAAATAAATAAAGAGGTCACGTCATATACAGTGCTTAACAAAAAAGCAAAGATTAGAGAAAAGTACAAAGCGGACTACAAATGTGTGTACCCCGACTTTCTTTTTTCTTCTTTTCTCTCCCATTAATCATCTCACGACCCCTCGGATTTGTCTTGTGACCCTTTGGAGGGGCCCGTCCCATTGGTTAGGAACAGATTAAACTCTTTAACTTCATATAGAGCAGCTGAAAAGACCTACAACAACTCGAGCAGCTGCAAGAGTAAAATGCTACTGATGAACTGATGCATCAGTAGCATCACTTCGATTAAAGCACATTTTTTTGTCGTTACTTCTGTACATCGACTTAAGTAGGAGTCTGAATGCAGGGTTTTCACTTTTACATGGTTTTATTGGTACTTTTACTTAAGCTAAGGATCTGAGTCCTCTTTTGTAATTCGGTGTAATGTGAATAACAATTTTTTTTATTTTTTATTTTAAATTGGAAATGAAAAAAAATTCCAGCACCCTTGGCTCGTCTTTATAGGCACTCGCAACGAACCTCAGGTGTATACGATGCTGAGCCGCCTCTGTTCAGCGCGCACACACACACAGAGCATTCACTGAACATATGGATTGACAAGTCAATTTACTTGATAAACTGGTAGTCTCACTCCATAGGCCTGTACTTGCTGCGCTTATGTCTTCAGCTGATGTTTGTTCTGAGCCGCACTGCAGCTTTTGTCACTGTCAAGTTCAGACAAGTTCTTTATTGTTTTATATCTTTTAACACAGGTAGACAAAGCATCTACACTTTCTGCCCGTCCGTCTGTTCCTTCCTCTTTCTGATGGTCATTTCTCTCAGCACAAGAGTTTTATTTTTCAACCGTTGGAGCTGGGGGAGGGAATACAGGCTGAATGAATGAGTTTCTTTTAGACTTTTGCTTCTTCCATCCCTGCCTTGTTTCCTCCCTCAAATTGCCACCTCTCCCTTACTCCCTCTCTCCGTTTCCCTCCCTCTAAGTGAGAATTCCTCTGTACCTGTCTGAACAGGGAGTGTTGGACCGCTGTAGGGCAGAGGAAAGAAAGAAAGAAAGAAAGAAAAGAAAGAGGGCAGGGAGAAAGACAAGAAAGGGAATCAAGAGAAAGAAAGTAGGAGGAACAAAGGGCACATATTTAAAGAGCACAAACAGGAAAGAGGTGTGTTAGAGACAATTTGGGAAAAGAGAGAGAGAGTGAGAGACAAGTTTCTCCAGGTCTCGAAGCTTCAAACTTGCTGTATCCCGTTCCCTGCTGGGCTTTTTTTTTTCTTTTTTTTTCTTTTTTTTTTTACTTTCTGAGACCCGTGGCTATTTTGGTCTGTCACAGTCGGAGCGGTTTAGGATGGATGCCATCATGCTGCAGGAAAAACTGGTGGAGCGGCTGCTGTGCCCACGAGTGAGAACGGCCAGACAGAAGGTAAAGAGATAGATTTATGGGAAGAATCGGTGCAGAATAGAGAAAAGAAGTGGAAAAATATCAGGAAATGTTAAGAATACAATGAGAAATAAAGACACAGGGTTTAGGATTAGTTTAGAATTACATAAACAAGAAACCCTCGCACCTGTAGACTCGCTGCCAGCATCTATTTGGTGTTATCTCTGCTTTTCTCTGGAGGTGTTTGAGTTCAGTTTGCTCTTGTGATATTTCTACACAGTGAAAGATTTACTGCCAAGATTATTTGTCTTTTCCCTTTCTTTTTATTAGATTAGTCATTGATTTATATGCAGTTGTCCTCATTCTCATTCTTCGGGCTCTTTCGCAAGTGTGTCTGCCATACACTGACTCCACCAGTTGTGATTTTTTTTTTTTTTTTGGGGTGTGTGAATGTGTGTTTGTTTTTATAAATGCAGTCCTCACCCAAGGCGGCTGTCGGAAATGCCTGTGACAAGTTATGACAGCGTATAAGGACTCTGACTGCGTGTTTGACTCGTGTGTTTGCAGAGTTCGAAAAAAAAAAGTAGAGCTTTTCAGATCGGTTGAATGCAGCTTCTGTCTGTGTGTGAATGCTCTCTGCAGGCCTCGAGTGTGTATTTATATCCACGCATGTCAGCGTGTAGTACTGTGGGGTTGAGATGACGTTCTGCCAGCTGCAGCAGAGAAAACCTGCATCACTGAGAGCCACTGTCTGACTCAGTGAGAGACTGGTATCCTGTTGTTCTCTTTGTGTGTTTCTCAGAGAGATTTAGTGCAAAAGCGGAGACGCTGGTTATTCTCAGCTGCTCACTGGGGAATGCTGTGCACGTGTTTTTCCACGCAGTTGTAGAGTTTCTGCATTATAGATCTAGTCTGTCTGTTGTGGTAATTTTATAGCATCAGACGCTGCCAGGTCCATTTTGTGGTCACATTAAAAATCCTCAGAGCCCTCTTACAGTTATTTGGTGTCCGCTTCAATTTTTATGCTGATGGTTTTTTTTTAATGCTTTCTGGTGGAGCCCGAACAAATGTATTAGTTGAACTAATTCATACCTTTTTTTCGGATAATTCATTAATTGTTTAAATAATTTCTCAAGCAAAAATGTCAAATAATGTCTGGTTCTAGTTTCTAAAACATGAGCACGTGCTACAAGCAGCGTTGGAGGTAGTACTCTTTACTTGAGTAAGTGGCGATATCACACTGTATAAATACAAGTAAAAGTCCTGCATTCAAAAATTTACTTAAGGTAAAGTATAAAAGTAGTAGCATCAAAATAGAATAACAGTACCAAAAGTAAAAGTACTCATTATGCAGAATGGCCTCTTTCGGAACCATGTATATGATTTCACTGGATTATAATTATTGCATTAATGTGTAAAGGTTTGGCTCATTTTACTTTAAATACTGCTGTGTAGCTTGTGAGTGGATCAATAAAGTTTTATCTTATCTTAGCCTATAATTCAAATTTAAATCGTAATTTATTTGTCCATTATATTTTGTAGTATTAATCTGAATCTGCAAAATAACTAGTAACTGCAGTTATCAGATAAATGCAGTGGAGTAGAATTATACAGTGGCAGAAAATTGGAATACTCATTTAATGAAATGTGTTTTTGGCTTTGTACTAGTGCTCAAACAAAACAAGCAATTTGGAGACATTGAGACAATAATTTAAGGCTGCGGTTACCAATTGTTTTTATTATTGATTATTCCGCAAAATATGTTTCCTCTTAATGGAATAATGTCACAAAAATGTCTGCCCAAGGTTATGTCCTCATATGGTTTGTTTTTTGGGAAAAATCCCAAAGATTTTTCAAATAACTATCACAGGCTATAAAGAAAAGCAGCAAATCTTCACAAGTGAGAACCTGTAACTAGAAAATGTTTGGCATAAATTAAGCAATTATCAAAAAAGCTGCCAATGATTTTTCTGTCAAACAGCGGTCTGATCGAATAATCATTTCAGCTCCACTATTACCATCAGATAAAGTGAAAATACATCAATGACACTTTCTTTCACAAAGAATTAATTAATGCTAAACACCTGCTCCTTCTTCTTCTTTGTGTCTTTTTTTCTGTCCCAGGAGAAACAGTATGTGGGTTTTGCAACGCTGCCCAACCAGGTCCACAGGAAGTCTGTGAAGAAAGGCTTCGACTTTACACTGATGGTGGCAGGTCAGTTTGCAGCTGAATGGGCAGACCGGTCAGAAAATGTTTGTTCAAACTGTTTTGGAGAGACGCTGATTTGACGTTGACGTCCCTTCGGAGAGGTGTTTCTAATATTTAGCCTCGCCCCATTGATATAAATGTGGTGGATAAAACATTAGAAACAAGATCATTCAACAGCACCACAAGCTACGGCCTCTAAAATGGCCATAAAGTTGAATCGACACCTCTCTAAAAACAGTTTCAACACAAAAAGATAGGCTACAAGCTTAGTTTTGGCTACATGTAAACTACAGTCTATCTGTGTTGCAGGAGAGTCTGGTATGGGTAAATCCACCCTGGTCAACAGCCTGTTCCTCACAGACCTCTACAAAGACAGGAAGTTACTGAACGCCGAGGGTGAGTCTTAATGCTATTTATTATCTCCCTGTATCAGTCGAGGGGAATGCACTGCTCTGTCAATAAAAACACTCTGAGGTCTCGAATTTATGCAACGCAGACCAACATCCGTCTTACATTTAATCAGCTCACACAGCAAGATATTGTAAGTCATTAGTTAAAGGATAACTCTGCTGATTTTCTGCTGATTTTCTGTCCGATTTTTTAAAAGGTTTTTTATTGTTAGTACCGCTGGTCCTACTAATGAGTGATGTCTGCGGAGCCAAAGCCTGATGTATCTCGTTCCTGTGCCATAGAGCTCCACTGCTGTCTATAAGCTGTTAAAAACACATCTGGATGACACGTTATCTGCATTGCTATGAACATGGGCTCTGTGGTTCGCTCTGAGTCATTCCCATGTACACCATCCTGCTGCTGTAAATACGGTCAGGGACGGGAAAACGGATTATACTTTAGTACTCTGACCCCCTTTGAGAAAAGTAATGTCAGCTTTTCCCCAGATTTCATCATTATAATAGGTCAGATGTGTCAACTTTATTTGATATTAGTTCACCTCTTGTACTCTTCACTAAATGACTCATATATTAACAAGCTGATGTTGGTTTTATCAGTTGGTTCAGTTAAACCTGCCAGTTACTGGGTGTAAATCCTTAGTGACAACAAATCTCTACATACTAAATAGTTTGTGTAGTGCGACCTTTTTTTAATTTAATTAAGTGTGAACATGTTATAACAAGGATACGTTTGACTTTATGAACTGGTGGTCCAACTGCATGGAGAGCACCAAATGTGTATTAATCCATCAATGAAAATTCTCCCTGGCAAATGCACTATTTATTCCTGTTTGAGTAATGTTTGCTAAGAACTACAGCCCCCGGCTGCTTTAGGACTTTTTAAAAATAAAGTATATATCCATGACCCGTTTTTAAAGATTTGTACCTTCAGTCAGCAGCTGAGAACAAGACGGGGTGTGGAAGTTAGAAAGTATTGAGAAACATTGTTGATTTGGGTCTTTTCATGGGATTTGTTTACAATAACAAAAATATAGAAGATCAGGAGCCTTATCCTTTAAAGGCAAATGTATTTGTAAAGCAGCTTTGTAACAAGTTGAATTCTGTCTGTCTATCATGCCACTATTGCTTAAGGGATAGAAAAAGAATTTAAAAAACCCCCTGAATTACTCCATCTAGGCCTATTTTTTCACCATTCACTGGCTTGTTCGCCATCATCCCTGACCTGCTGTCTCACCTGTTTGGCCTCACTCTCTCCCTGTCACTAAACTTTCCTACTCCTTCTCTGTGTCGATGCTTTTCAGAGCGTATCAACCAAACAGTGGAGATCATCAAACACACCGTGGACATCGAGGAGAAAGGAGTCAAGCTCAAGCTGACCATCGTAGACACGCCGGGGTTCGGAGACGCCGTCAACAACAACGAGTGGTGAGCTGGAAGACTTGCTGGTGTTGTGTCTCTCTTGAGTTCATGGTTCCTGGAGCAGCTGCTAATGTAGTCTTTGCAATGTATGTGTGTGTGTGTTTGTGTGTGTGTGTGTGTGTGTGTGTGTGTGTGTGTGTGTGTGTGTGTCCTAGCTGGAAGCCGATCACAGACTACATAGATCAGCAGTTTGAGCAATACTTCAGGGATGAGAGTGGGCTGAACAGAAAGAACATCCAGGACAACAGAGTCCACTGCTGCCTCTACTTCATCCCTCCGTTTGGACACGGGTAATAACACACACACACACACACACACACACACACACACACACACACACACAAACACACAGGAATACAGTCTGAAGTCGGTGTCCAGGTGGAATAACAAATGCTGACAATTCACCACCTTTTCTTCCTGCAGATTTTTCTGCAACAGTTAAAACTGTTTTGATTCGGAGGCTTTTCTCCTGCTAACTCTGGTTTTTCTCTCCGCAGGCTGCGTCCAGTGGATGTCGAGTTCATGAAGGCTCTGCATGAAAAAGTGAACATAATTCCACTTATCGCAAAAGCTGACTGCCTCACGCCCAACGAGATAAAGAAGCTCAAAGACCGAGTGAGTCCCAGACCCGTAGCTCCACAGTGCATTTGAGATGTTTGCTGTCTCTTCTATTCACTATAACATTTATTCTGATCTGTCTTGTGTGTGTGTGTGTGTGTGTGTGTGTGTGTGTGTGTGTGTGTGTGTGTGTGTGTGTGTGTGTGTGTGTGTGTGTGTGTGTGTGTGTGTGTGTGTGAATTTGTGTGTCTAGATACGAGAGGAAATAGACAAGTTTGGGATCAAAGTGTACCAGTTCCCTGAATGTGACTCTGATGAGGATGAAGAGTTTAAACAACTTGACAAAGAGCTGAAGGTGAGTTTGGACAATCAGACGCCCGTCACGATAATTTACTGATTCACTGTGAGTGGAAGTAAGTGCCCCTTTGGCTACAGATTGTGAATCTAAGTAAATCGAATTAGGGCAACAAATAACAAACATTATGCAGCTCATTGCATCTTTGAATTCATAATTAATTTTACATATTTCTGAGTTTTTACTTTTTTTATGTTTGTGTTTTTATTCAGTTTTAATCCCGTTTTATGATTTCTTTTATTTTACATCATTGGAATTGGTTTTATCATCTTATCTTTTATGATTTTTGGTTTTGTTATGCTGCCATGTAGTAGCACGGTGTAACTTGATTTTGTGTTTAATTTGCTGCCTGTTGTGAAGCACTTTTTAACTTCAGTTTTTAAAAGTAAATAAAGATTATTATTATTATTATTATTATTATTATTATTATTATTATTATTATTATTATTATTAACGGAATAAACATTTAGATTTAAAATGATATGACTTTGTACTGGCATCAGCTTCATTTAGGGATATTTATTCCAATGAAATTTAGAGATATTTTTACTGCGATGTTAATTCAATTACAGGAACCTTCTTGTGGTAGATATGGGATGTGATGTTGTCAGCTGTATAATCTTAATGGTTCACTTCACCCCAAAAAATCAGAGTGAAAGTTCATTCTTGAGCTTTTTAAAAGAAGTTGGATAAAACAATCTTAACCCAAGATTAGCTTTTCCCGGGTTTTTCCAGCCGTGGTTTTCCTCAGCAGGCCATCATGCAACCTATCCAAATATGAAATCTCATAACCCCTAGTCTCTGTTCAAAGAGTGCCATACTTAGATCAAGGATTAAGGAAGACCATGACATGAGATGAAAAGCTCAAGAAAAAATGTAGTAGTAAGTGCACCTTGTGTTAAGATATTGTTCCATATTTTCTCACATACTACTATGGGTGTCTGGACATGCAGATCGTTTCACTTTTATGTGCTGACATTTTAAGACATCCGCCTCTAAACATTATACCTCCCCCTCAATACAGTGGAGGTGAACGGCGTTTTGTTTTTTCTCCTCACGTGTGAAAAACTAAGCGGGAACGTGTCTTTCCAGACCCCACGGCCTCATTATACTGGATAATCCACAGGCTTCACTGTGAGCTACTGTTATAGGGAATTAACCTTTGCGAGAAAGCTGATGTTGTTAAAAGTGTTCACAGCGAGCTCTGTGGATTATCGAGAATAAAGGCTTCGGTATGTTTCAAACCAACTATATCATACCATTTGCAAACATGAAAGCGTTTTTTTATGTGTCCTGAATGGCCTCAATCGAAGACAGGGCAAAAGGTCTGGCCATCACTGCTTGCCTGACCTTCCTCCAAGAGTTCTGTGTCTTTTGCGAGTCTTTGTGTGTTTTCGCGATTAATGTACAAACAAGCAGAACAGTGCAAACTCCAGAAAAGTCTTTACTGTGTTATGGAAAGTAGTTTTGTGAAGAACATAAAACGGGACCTTGAGATCAAAGTTGAAATCTTGCCAAACCCTTCTTGGATTGGGCATGATTTTTGGATAATCTATTTTGAAAAGCCAAAAAAATATTCAACACAGCCGCACAATGCTGCTGTCAGAAGGAGGGTTTCTGACAGGCACATTGTTTGAGGCACACTGAGGAGCCCTTCACTGGGACACTGTGTCTAGAAAGACGAGTTGCGCTTTTTCAAATGTAATTTATTCGGTAATTTAACTAACAGAAATGAAATTAGATTTACCGTCAATGTATTGTGGTGGATGCAGAAATCTCAGAGACCTCAAAACCGGGGCACATA
This sequence comes from Xiphias gladius, assembly GCF_016859285.1. NCBI lineage: Eukaryota > Metazoa > Chordata > Actinopteri > Istiophoriformes > Xiphiidae > Xiphias > Xiphias gladius. The sequence goes on along the minus strand of NC_053418.1, from coordinate 9,149,030 downwards.
AAACTAGGTTTACCTACATGGCTAGATACCATGGGGGCAAAGTAGAGAATGTGCCTTTTTGTAATTTGGGTGAACTGACCCTTTAACATTTGTGTGCTAGCAGTCAAGCAGCGGCTCAGAGGTGATAAATGTGATCTTGCGGTATGAATCCACTGAAAACAGTCTTTTTTGTGTCTCAACAATTACAGTCAGGCTTGTCTTGAGCGGCTGTACTGCTCTGTTAATATGTGTCAGGGCACAGCATGCTTAGTCAGCTTTCGCTGGGTAGATGAGGGTCAATAAAACAACCTGCCCTCATGTCTCTGTGTGCAGGAGTGCACCCCGTTCGCTGTGATTGGCAGTAATACAGTGGTGGAGGCCCGGGGGCAGAGAGTGAGGGGGAGACTGTACCCCTGGGGAATTGTTGAAGGTATGTTCATGTGTCATCTATCTGTGCAGCTCTCATCGGCCCATATGCGAATCAGACACAGTTTGAAGGCCATAACTTGGATTCACAGTTCATTTTACATATTTCTTTGCGCAGTGGAGAACCAGTCGCACTGTGACTTTGTGAAACTGAGGAACATGCTGATTCGTTCACACATGCACGACCTGAAAGACGTAACCTGCGACGTCCACTATGAAAACTACAGAGCGCAGTGCATACAGGAGATGACCAGGTATGTGTGAGAAAAAGAGTCTGGTGAGAAATGAAAGCGTGGGAGAGGGTGAAATGTTTTGTAAACATTTTAGACGATTGCTGATGCTCACAGATTTCTGTGCAGGTTTGTCTGTTTCACTCCTCCTCCTCCTTCCTCTTCTCGTTCTCTCAGTAAACTGGCTCAGGACAACCGTATGGAGAGTCCCATCCCCATCCTGCCGCTGTCCACTCCGGATGTGGACACTGAGAAACTAATCAAAATGAAAGACGAGGAGGTATGAAGCATCTTTTGCTGTTTCCACAGACAATGAATGTTTTTGATTTCTTTTAGAGGATGGGGCTGTTGTATGAATGCGTCTTGCCTCTGATACCCTTGACAAAATACTAAATGTAAGGATTAGTCTATGCTTCAATCAGTGCACCTTTACTCTTTATTCTTTTGAAATACACTGACCCCACCCATGGGACACTTGGCCTTGGTGGTGTTACTGAAGGTGCGTTTTGGTCTGCACCAGACTCAATCTTCACACAACTTTGACCAATTATACATTGTTTGAAAGATCCAAGTTTCCCGATTCTATCTGTGCAAAACATTTTAAGATTCTCATATCACTGCAGCAGCTGTTGCCAAAGAATTGGTTCAGACTTGTGTCTGTGGCTACAACGTATTTTCGAAGAGGAAAGGCCATTTTTGTTTGTGCCTACCTAACTTTGGTTCAGTATCCCTCATCTCATTTTGACTTTTTGGTTGTAAAACTTAAAGATTTACCTTTAGAGGAGAGGAGGGCTTGTGCACAGAAATGTTGGTGTCTGGTAACAGATTAAAAAGTCCTTTACAAGTGTCAGACGTCGTATATATTGCCTCAGTACAAGCACAGATGGCTGCTAACTTTACAGTGGGATGATTGCATAAAATCCATTTGCCACTGAGAAAAGAATTAAACTCTCATGTCTGTGTGTTAAATATTGGAGCTGGAGTCACGAGCTGTTTAGTTTAGCTTTGCATAAACGCTGGAACGAGGGGGAAACAGCGATCTGGCTCCGTCTAAAGCTCAGAAATCTGCCTAACAGCACCTTCGGAGCTCACTAATTAACACGTTACATACAAAAACAGTGATGTGCGGTTTTAGGGGGAGGGAGGCCGGCGGGCTTTGAACCTCTGTGGCCGTCCAAAGACAATGTACAAAACACCGTGCTCACTAACCGTTTCTGTAGCCGGAGATACGGCGCTGAAGTGCTGTGTGGATGAATAAATTATTGTTCACGAAAAAAAATTTACAACACATATCTCCCCCCGAAACCACAAAAAGTCGTTCTTACATTTCTGTTTGTGTACAGAGTAAACAAGCTGTCAGCTAAGGTAACCATCTCTTAGCTCCAGCTCCGCGCTCACCCACGTGCGTAGATCAAGGTGAAGCCTTTAAGAAAAAGTACGTCAACACTTATTTCCATATTCTACCTCCTGCACGAGCCCCAAGGCTGCAGGTGCATGAAGTAACAAACAAGTGCATAGTGAACGACAGTTCTTTTTTTTTGAGAGAGAGAGCTAGAGCACGAACATGATTGGTGTTGATCTTCCTGTCTAACCCTCAGAGAGAAAACATATGAGCGTATGTCCCAATGTGTTGAAATATTCCCTTAACTCAATGGGCGATCTATACCAGTTCAAATAAAAACATTCAAAGAGAGTGTTAAAAGGATGAAAACAAATGTCTTCTTCTTCTTAAATGATGACCTGAGGCATGAAATTTCTTCTCATGTACAAAGAGCTACCTCATCAACCAATAGATACACTAGCATTAGTCCAAATCCTACTTTTGCACAGTCTAAATGTTTCGTCTGTGGTTTCAGGTTGAAACCTTGTTAACTCCTAAAACCAGTACAGGATTTAATGTCTAACCCTCCTAACTTTCTGCTCTGCCTGCAGCTCAAGAGGATGCAAGAGATGCTAAACAAGATGCAGCAGCAGATGCACGAGAAAGACCAGTGACATCTCCCGGAGCAGAGCTGTGCTGAAGCGCCACCTGCTGTTTGTCCCCTGAATGACAGTGAGACCTTCAGACAGTGAACAGTGGATATCATGTGTTTGTGGCAACTCTAGCTGTACATTTATCTTCAGTTTGGTGCTTTGTATAGTTTGTCTGCCTGGAGGGTTGTTTCGTCAGAGGGTGTTTTTTCTCTGAAACTATCTGTTTGCCTACTTTGACCCCCCCCCCCCCGCTGTCGTTTAACAGTCTTAACCTATAAAATATTAATGTTTAATTTAAATTACTACTCAGTGTATCTAATTTATAAATGCAATGCTAAACTTTTTGGATATTCCGTCAGGGTATGAACATGTGTGCTATATGATATTTTTTGTAAAGAAATTTAGGTTGTTGGTGATGTTTAGATTTGAACATGGATATTGTTTTTTATTATGTCTTTGTATGTGTGTGTGTGTGTGTGTGTGTGTGTGTGTGTGTGTTGGGTGCATGAGTGTATGTATTTCATGAAATTTCCTTTGATAGCACCAGCTATCCGTCCATAAAACTCCCATTTGTTTGACAAAGGTACCACATTGACTTTACATTTATTAAAACCCAACTTTTGCTCTTGTTTATTTAGTCTCTGATCCTCATAAATACCTTCGTGTAACATTTTTTATGTATGCCAAGTCAAAATGTCCTCTTCCAGCATTTTTATATATGCTGACTGAGCTGAAAATGCACTTATTGCCAGTGGCTAACTGTGAATGGAGAGCCTTTGACATAATGAGAGGGTTGGTGCATGTGCAAGCGTGCTGCCATTACTCATATGCGCTAAATGCTGTGGACCTATTTTTACTGCTTTATAGCCGATGCCCTGTGCTTGTATTAAAATGCATCATGGCCTACACTATGCTTCGTTGCCACTATGAGATGGTAAAAATAGATCAATAATGAGGAGCAAACGCTGTGTTTATGCTTCTGTCCCATTGAGCGTGTTTGTGTGGGTGTGTGTGTGTGTGTGTGTGTGTGTGTGTGTGTGTGTGTGTGTGTGTGTGTAGACTCTGCTGATGCTGACAAACATTAATATTTTGCCTGCAGGCTCTGAGCTCAGCCTGTGCCCCATTTATATTAAGGTGTGACAAATAAACCCTTGTTTCTCTTCAGTCTGGCTTCACTGCCCAATGCTTGGTCTCTCTGAAGATTATGGAGCCATACACTAAGTTCCAGCGAGCACAGCACGACATCCTCACTTCCGGATGTCAGAGTCTGAACAGCAGGGCTCAGAGCTGTTGCTGCCGCAGGAACATTATCTGCTGTTTCATGTTTATCTCCTGCAGACATTCTTCCTCCACACTGCACAAGGCATCTTCTCCCTGCCAGTCAGAAGGGACACAGGCAGACAGAACATTAGTATGAACAGTGGTGGAAAGTAGCTGATTACTTTTGCTCAAGTGCTGTGCTCAAGTGCAATTCTGAGGTACTTGCAGTTTTATCGAGTATTTCCGTTTTTCGATACTTTATACTTCTACTCCACTACAGTTCAGAGGCCAATATTGTACTTTTCACGCCACTGCACTTATTTGGTGACTTTAGCTACTTTGCCGATTTAGATTATTAATACAAAATATGTATTATTATAGGTTAAGCAGTTTAAAATAGGCCCCACCTTGACACATGAATGAATCAATAATTATAATCCAATAACATCACTCTGAAATTGGCCATTCTGCATTATGAATATTTTTACTTTTATGGTTTTACTTTGATACTATTACTAAAGCAAAACTCTGAATATATTGATTTTATTTGTACAGTAGCAGAATATTTTTACACTGTAGTATTACTGCTTTTACTGAAGTAAAATATCCAAGTACAAGTAAAAGTCAACTATTACTACTATAACTAAAGTAATCAAATAAATTTAGTTGAATAAACAGTACAATATTTGCCTCTGAATTGTAGGAGAGTAGAAATATACAGCAGCAGAAAGTAAAGTACAGTATGTACAGTACTTGAGTAAATGTACTTTGTTGTTTTCTTTGCTACATGTTGTGATGCAGATGTGGATCGTAACAGTTTGTAAGATACTGGTAATGCTTTATTTTACAGGTTCATAATTTCCAAGGAAGTCTCCTGGAAAGAACTACATAACTTGGTACTAATTATAGGGAAAATAGGAAAATATGAATTTCCTTGAAATAACTCAAGCTAAACCCAAGTTAACATTCAATCACTAATCATTTATTATTGGAAACTTTGTTCCTGATATATGTTGACTTGTGTGCTTGTCTAAAGACAAATTTCACCTTTTTGCATGTTTAGTTGACCTGCTTTGATCTGACTGAAAGACTGTCTAGGATACACTAGCAATTAATGTTTACAAGCTAAACACTGTCTCTGTTCCAAAACACAATTTTCTTTCCATAAAACGTTCTAGAAAATTATTAGGAAATTAAGGACCCCTGAATTAAAGACTTACTGAGATACTTTCATTGTCCTTGTGCATGTGTAATGGACATGAGTGTGCACAGGCATCTGTGTGCATTCATATTTGACAGTGGTCTTTATCAGTGAGTGCCAGCTGGCAGCAACACACACACACACACACACACACACAAACTATCTCTCAGAGCGACAGTAAGAAACACAGTCCTCTCCTGAAGACGCGCAGCACTGAAGGTAAATCACTCTCCTCTGACCTTATTAAGACTTTTCTGTTCAGCAGCTTTAACAGCATTACAACAAAATAACATTATTTACATTAAAACAGGATGAGCAATGACCTAATTTCTTGTTCTCAAAATATCCCGGCAATTAGAAAGCTGTCAAGTGGGTGTGCAGACTGCAGGGTCCGGACCTCAAGGTACTGACCTCACAAAACTGTGGACATTCATCAGACATGAAGGAAAGTAGAGAGCTTTTTGCTGTCAGTCTGTCAGTCACTGCTCTAACAAAACATCCAAAAGCCTTTTATATGTTTTAAAATGGAAAAATTATTAATTATAGTCTTTTTTGTTATGTGAACACATAATGGTTTGATAATACTATGTTTTGTGAAAGTGTTTGGTACTAAACTAGTGGTAAACAATATACCAGTTTTAGTTCATTCAGTAGTACATTACATGTAGTATCACATATTTATTTTTTTATAAAATCTGTATGAAAGTTGGCACGAATAATATATTAATTTAAGACGAATTTCCCAGTGTATAGTCACATACAAGGAAGGCACCGTGGTTGTACATTTTACAATGCACTGTACACAGAGTGACCAGAACAATTTAAAAATCTGCACAGTCCAATGCCCTTATAGACCTGTAATAACAGTCAACTACCACAATACTACAAAGTACAGCCTTACAACATACCACAGAGCTTTTCAATACCTCTCTGACATAAAATTAAAAACATGACTCTTGTTGAATTGCATTAATTTCTATTTTCCCGTAATTTTAGATCCAAACAGCTCTTGGAAACCAGATAAGATTTTATTAATCTCCACAAAGATAATTAAATAATGGGTATCATCATGTAATTCATCAGTGTTTAGGGAAAAGAAGGTCCAGTAGTAAGCTTTGCCATATTTATTTTTACTTGCATGCCAGTCGTCAGTTTGCAGTAAAAGGGTTTGTGTTTTTTGCAAATTGTGGATATGTTTTTACAAACTGTAACGTGAGGTTAAGCTCGCATATTCCTTCCAGTAACAGCTGAATGATTTTTTTGTTGAGGAATTAAATCGATGCTGTGCAGTGAAGAGCCAGACAGTAAATGTAGTAGTAGTTTCTGTGATGTTAGCGTGCCTACACCTTATTACGGTATCTGCCAAAAACAAATATTTCAGCCCTCAAGACATATAAAGAGCAGTGGCTGCTCACACACAGTGCAACTAATCTAAAGTGACTTAGATGAACCTCCTCTCCTCTCCTGTCTTTTCCAGTGATTGGTAACCATGAAGGGGCTTCTGTTCCTGTGCGCACTCTTCCTGTTTGGAGCTCAAAGGTCATCTGCATGCCCCAACCTGTGCTCCTGTCATGGTGATCAGGTGGATTGCAGCAGCAAGTCTCTCACCTCCTCCTCGCTGCCCACCAGTTTCCCTCAAGGGACCACCTGGCTCCGTCTCCACAGCAACCTGCTGACCACCCTCCCTAATGGGCTCCTGGATGATTTGACCTCGCTCCGCTCTGTCTCCCTTCATGGTAACCCCTGGGTGTGTGACTGTGGCATTCTCTACCTGCGAGCCTGGCTGCTGCGTCAGCCCGCCAGCCTAACATCACACCTGGGCATCAACTGCAGCTCCCCTCCCACCTTGAGAGGGCGGCTGGTGGTGTATTTAACCGAGGCGGAGGTCCTGGATTCCTGCCACTACTGGTACTGTGACCTGGCTTTGGCCTCACAGGTGTGTCTGTTTGTGTTTGTGGCGGTGCAGGCGGCTCTGCTGGTGGCTCTCATCTTGTTCCTGAAGAGGTTTGAGAGGCTGTCCAGAGAGGCGAGGAGAACCACAGAGGAGAGCCTAACAGCCGGGGAGGGTCTGACAGAGAACGAGTTCAAACCTTTGAAGGACAGCAGCATCTGAGATGGAAAGCGACTATCGGACACAAGAGAAGAAAAAAAGCTTTTTAATCATTTCCAGACTGACAGAGAGACACATAACAAATGCAGATGCTTCCTCACACGGCACAAGTGGAAGGACTTGATAAGCAAGAAAATAATGTAAATCATATGCTACATCACCAGATCCCAACCAATTGAGCACCTACAGAAGATTTGAACCCTGAAGATGATCTGGCAGCTTGTGATGGCCCAACACCTAACTAAGACACTTTATGTTGGTTCTTCCTTTAATTTCTCACCCATGTGTGTCACTCACATACCACTTGAGAATGGACTAAATTAAAATAAAAATTAAAAATGGTTCGCACTGTAGAATTTTGAGGCTGACACTGATGCCGTCCTTTGAGAGTAAGAATGTGTTGGACAATATTCATTTTATTCGGAAAAAAAGGAGCGGGGCTGTTAAATGCAGGAAAGAGTGAAAATAGGGGTTACTGATTAAGGAAGAGCGCCTAGCTTGAAACATATTGGAATCCAGAGTAGCTGCCAATCCCAGACTTCTGCGTTCTTCATGCCACTGCATGCCTGCATTTGTGCACAAACAGAGCGTATTAAATTTTCTCTTGTTTCTGCATTTGACAATTCCCCTCCTTTTTTCAGTGATAACGTTTTTTTTTTTTTTGTGTTATCACTTATTCGCTTTGGAAACCCTTTTCCTCTGTTTCCTGTGAAGTATTAAATATACATTAGCGAGCAGAATAAGGATAAGGATCCCTTCAGTTTGGTTAATAAAAGGTTGTGTCCGAAATATATGGTGAGCGGTAAAATTTACAGTTGAAAAATACAGTTGTCAGTAGTCTGTGGTGAACAAACTGTTTGGTATTTCTAAATTACCATAAATAGCTTTGGCATTTCAGAACTGCAGTTTCTTTTTATTTATCAGCCAACATGTACTGTACGTCAGTTCCAATGGGCCTATATCATGACCTAATATCAGTTGATAATATTTACAATTGTTAGGGCCTGTAGTCTAGTCACGTCAGTTCAATTTTATTTATATAGCCCAATATCACAAGTCACAAATTTGCCTCAGGGGGCTTTTACAATCTGTACATCACCCTCTGTTCTTAGATTTTAGAATCAGATAATGAAATACCCCCCCCCCCCAAAAAAAAAAAAAAATCCTCTACAAGGGAGAAAGGGGAAGATCCCTCTTTTCTTAGACATGCAATAGATGTCATGTATACAAGATAGAGCAACGTAGTAAATCTACATACGGTCAATAAAAGCTACACACTTGTACTCACTCCCAATTCATTTATTTTTATTAACATGTCAAATATGTGATACCACATGTTCATGCCACATGATGATCACCGGAAGAAGCAAGATAGACCCTTTCTACCTTGACCAAAACCCATGTGGCTGAAATGTCAATTTTCCGCTTTCTTTCTTCAAAGGCTTATGTGGTTGAAAAACTGATAAATAATAATGGATGTATCTGTTAAAAACTTTGGACTCCATTTTTTTCTGTACCCCTAATTAGCACTTTGAGATGCTTTATTTGTGGATGTATGCAAATAAAAACAATCTTAACTGAAGAGAGAATGAGAATTGGTTATGTCTGAAGTACTTTATTATATTGTGATATCTGGAAATTTTGTATGTTTTTCTCATGGCGTTATATTTCAAAGTTGAGTTCAGATGTAGTAATTTTCCATTTTCTATTCATATATCGTGCAATTTCTTGATCAGAAAAAAAATCACAAATTATTTTGATTGTACAATGTTTATGTTAGTCCCACGTACAATTTTAGATATTTATTTTGGAACTGCATTCTGATCTTTTAAACACAAAACAAATGTGAAAGGTTTCATTAAAATTTACTCAAAGTGCATGGTAATAATGTATATTTCTTTGTTAATAAACTTTCTTAATCGATTTCATTGCATTATGGACTAGATCAATAAAGACATTTAATGGAAAAGCACTTTTTTCTCAAATTTATTTTTGATGGAAATATTAATTGACAGATATTTTCAGCAGGTCCACAGCGTACAAAACACATTTGTCCATAAATTAGGATTAACAGACAATGCAGTGTATATAAAACACCAAACACCCGTTGGTAAGTGTGAGGGTTATTTTTTTCTCATGTGTTTTTGTTGCGGAACCTTTCTTCGAACACAAGGTTTGAGCTGCGGACAGTATTGACTGATGGACTCGTGTATGTTTACACGTGATGTATGTGCAGGGCTGAAATTTCAAACTTGGAGTGTTTAGATCTCAAATGTTGTTGTTTGACCTGGTAAAATAAAAAGGTTTGTATTTTATGATATTCATTACGATTTATTCGGTTGTGTAAATTACGTTAAACACCACAATGGTTAAGGTAAAGTTAGCTAGTTAGCTCGTTGTTTGTCTGGCAAGGTGTCAGTTTTTTTCGTGATGCTTAACATTACAAGTTGTCACGTACGTGGTTGTTTTATTTATTAATTTCTAGACGTCAATTTAAAATGGGAAAACTAAGGAAGAAACACAACTGGAAGGGGAGACAGCAGAGGGACCCTCAACAACCAGCAGATGAAGAAAAGACAGACATTGTGGTGGAACTGCAGGGTAAGACTTTATCCATAAACTGGTCCAATTGTCTGTCTGTCGCTGCTTTTTTGCATCACCTGTTGTTGTGGAAGTGTGTTAGACAGCCTGGGGAAAGTCCTAACCCTGTTTGACATCCCCTTTCAGATTCCTGAAACCTGTATTTTATTTGTGAAAACAAAAAAGGGCGATTTCACAGTTGTTTTTATTTCCACATCTACACCACATCAAACCAGGTCTAGATCAAAAACCATTACACTTAGACCCATCAAATCTGGACTAGATTACCATGGGGGAGTGTAGAGACTGTTTAAAACATAGTTTCAGACTTGTGTAGCCCTTTGTTCTGTTTGTTAAAAATTTCAGTTTTTTTTTTTTTTCCACATCTAAACCACATCACACTGGGTCTAGATCAAAAACCTTTACACCTAGACTTGTAAAATCTGGCTAGATTAACAGAGAGAGTGCAAAGCCTGTTTAATACACAGTTTCAGATTTTTGAAACCTTTATTTTATTTGTGAAAACATATTTTAAAAAAGGAAACATCAGACAGGGGTTTTCAAAATAGACCTGGTTTATTGTTGTCTGGAAGGAATAAGAGTGAAATTGCCATTTTTTGTTTTAATAAAGATAATAAAGGTTTCACAAAGCTGAAAGTGGTTTTAAAACCGTGTTAATGCTCTAACTAGGATGTCTAACAGCCTTCATTGTATGCTATGTTTTCATCAGATGGAGACAGGCTAAAAGGTGTAGATGAGAGCAACGCTTTGGTCCTCCCAGCCAACAAAGCCAAGAAGAAGAAAGCCTCAGTGACACCATTTTCAACCAAAAAGCCCCTCACCAAGAAGCAGAGGAAAGAGCTGCAGAAAGTGCTGGAGCGCAAGGAGAAGAAAGCTCAGGTGAGAGTCAGTTTGATGTTGCAGGTTCAGACAAAACTGTGTGGCTTTAAGAAGAAAGGTATTTCTCTATGTAGGTTTTACAAACAATCATTTTAGCCAGGGTAACACAACTTTGATCCAGTATATATGTAAAATTATAACCACAATAATGTTTTTATTAGTGCTGAAACTGTTATTTGATTGTTTAGTTGATCAACAAAAGTAAGTAATTTATCAAGCAAAAACACCAAGCATTCTTTAGTTTGAGTAATGTTATCGTATCAGAGACTGTCTGAAACTATGCTAAAAGTCGGCATTGATGGTCTGGTCAGGTTTGTAGTCTTGATTTTTTTTTTGATCAGATAGTTAGTGATTTAGGTAAAGATTTTGACAATTTTAGACTTTTTAGACAGAGTTTTTGTAAAGCTACTTGTGCTCTGTACTCTGTAGTTTTTTTTGTAGAGAAACATGTCCTTTTAATATTTTTTTGGGGCATTTTTATATCTTTATTTTAGACAATAAAGAGGTGAAAATAAATGAGGAAGAGAGAGAGAAACTAAGATAAGTATTGTTTGGTATCAGCACTGAAACTCAAGTGTCATTTTTGGTGCTATTACTGAAAACGTCTATACGAGACCAAACCCTAGAAACAAGATTGCACGATTTTTTTTTTCCCTACTCAGTTATTCACTGTAACTCACTCTGCGTAAGTTGATCAGATATACTTGAAATAAAATGTTAAACATTTTGCAACTCTACCAACGAGAGTCTGGGCAAATTTAATATAAGACCAGATCACAGCCAACTTATGTGTCACACTGTCTGTCCCATCCAGAGAGCAGACATCCTGACCAAACTGGCTGAGGTGCAGCTTCCAGAGTCTGAACTGAAACTGCTGTACACCACGTCCAAACTGGGAACAGGAGACAAACTTTACCAGACCAAAGAGTAAGTGAAAAATTTGCAGCATATTAGCTAAGATGCACATAAAAGCAGGAGGAAGATGTGGTGAAGGTGGAGTCGGTGGTTTCATACTTTTGGGTATTTTTCAGTTCATTGGATGAAATAAAAGATGGAGACTCGTGTCCAAAGATCAGCAGCCTCTGTGGAGTAAACCGGAAAAGAAAATGGGAAGCAGAGGAGGAAGATGAAGAAACACAAAAGGCAGAAGAAAGTAGTGACCTGGACACTTCCTCTGATGATGATGATGATGATGAGGAGGAGGAGGAGCAGGTGGAAAAGGATGAAGAAGTGAATAAAACCACAGAGATGGGTGAAGCTAAGGAAACCACCTATCCCTGTCAGGAGACAGAGGACAAACGGGGAGTGAAAAAAGAACAACAGAAAACAGAACAAGATGGAAAGAGTGAGAAAAAGGTTTCAGATGAGGAGAAAACCCAAAACAAGAAGCTGTCGCAGCCGGCAGTCTTTATTCCTGTTGACAGATCAACAGAAATACAGGTGTGTGCTCACTCAGTGTGTGTCTGAGAGTGTATATCAAGAAATTTGGAAACTACAGGTGTTCCATTCATATAGGCGTGTTTTTTTTGTGTAATTTGCTTGAAGCGTACTTCAATCTTTTACTGTAGGAGGCTCGTCTGAAGCTTCCCGTGCTGGCAGAGGAGCAGGTCATCATGGAGGCAGTGAGGGAAAACCCCTATGTCATCATCTGTGGAGAGACAGGAAGTGGGAAGACCACTCAAGTGCCTCAGTTTCTGTATGAAGCCGGCTATTCCAGGTAGTTTATCCTCTTTATCACACAGTCCTTAAATGTATCACTGGATGTTTACCAAGAAAAAAAGGCCTATATGTGGATATACACTCATTTTTGCTTGATTGCATGTGATCACAATCCTTTTTATGGTGCTTGTTTGCCGCAGCGGCAGTGGGATTATTGGCATCACAGAGCCGAGACGAGTTGCAGCTGTCAGCATGTCTCACAGAGTGGCCAAAGAGATGAACTTGTCCACGCGGTAAGAAACATACTGTAGCTTTTCGAAACACATGTCAAGGAAAATCTATCCCATAGACTTCGAGAATATAATGTAAAACCTCTTCATGACAAATGTGGTAAACGAAATATTTCTCATAACATATTGTAAATATGTATATATGGTCAATCCTTTTGGTATGTTCTGTCTGGGCTCAGGGTGGTGTCTTACCAGATTCGATATGAGGGGAATGTGACCAGTGAGACCAAAATCAAGTTCATGACAGACGGTGTTCTACTGAAGGAGATCCAGAAGGTACCATCTTTAGTGCCCATCGAGTTATTTAAAGAAAACACTTTAAACATGACAGATTATTAGACTAGATTCAGGTAACTACTGTTTTCCTGCATTTCTCTACAGAGAAAGATGAAAATAGAGTGTTGAACGAAATTCATGTCTAGTTTGTGTATCTACGATTTCCCAATATTTCCAAGTGTAATTTCCAGAAACAAAATTGCCTTATATTTTCACAGATATGCTACATTTTAATGAAAAATGTTAAGGCTACGCATGCACATCTTTATTCCACAGCACTAGTATCTTAACCAAAACCATGACATTTTTTTACCTTTGACATTTGACAGAACTAAAAAGGGTTTTTAGGTGGTTCCTGTGAGTGCTCTTTTTATTGTAAATTCAAAATAATGAAAAAAAAACAAATTGTGACACAAGTCCCTGCTGCCGTATGCAGTTGTAAGAGATACCATATTTATATTTCATGCTGAACCCATTTTAATGTTTGAAGAATTATGTGAAAGATCAAACAACCTCATGACAGGATAGAGAGACAGTATTTTACTAGTATTTGGCTAACTAGTTTAACTAAGTTAGGTTTTTCAGTATAAATATGAACAATTGGATAGTAAGATGATCATAACTGAAAAAAAAAATTTCACAACAATAATAGGCTTGTTTATGATACACAGTACATTGAATCTGTATGAGTCTTTTAACTGCTTTGTTATCTCTGTAATTCTTTCTGTCCTGTGTCTTAGGATTTCCTGCTCCAGAAATACAGTGTGATAATCATAGATGAAGCACATGAGAGGAGTGTGTACACAGACATCCTCATCGGACTGTTGTCGCGAATCGTCCCACTCAGAAACAAGGTAAACCCCTTTTCGTGCTCAGAATCTCTGATGCCTGATTCACAGAGAAAGCATTATTTTTTATCAACATTAACCTGTTGTTTCACATTGGCATGCCCACCATCGCTCGGCAGAAAGGTATGCCCATGAAGCTGCTGGTCATGTCAGCTACTCTGCGGGTTGAAGACTTCACAGACAACCAGAAGCTGTTTCAGAGGCCTCCACCCGTCATCCAGGTGGACGCCCGCCAGTTCCCAGTCACCATCCATTTCAACAAACGCACCCCACTGGAGGATTATGCTGGAGAGGTTTTTCACAAGACCTGCAAGATCCACCGGATGCTGCCTCCAGGTGCACATACACAGAGTCACATTTAAGAGATGTAGTAGTTTTTAGCATTAAGATTTGTTTACTACAAAACTAAATTGACCTATGGGGGTTAAATCAAAGATCATCTAATCAGTCAAAGAACATCTGTAGATAACAAATCTGTCTGCTTCTCCTTTCTTATATGTTATATGGTCAAAAATGTTTTTTGTTTTTTTTTTCTAGCATGAGCATAAATTATCTAAGTAACTAATTTAAGTCTTAACATACACAAGTTTTATATCTGAATAAACAATTCCAATTAATAATAAATCGAATCTTCATCATTTTACTAAGTATAATAACAAGCTTATTTGATTATTTATAGTCAGTTTTGGCTCTTACTTGACCTATAGAAATATGGACTCTCATTTATTTGTGATATTTATGTTTAAGTCAAATGCAGAATCCTCTGAAGGTCTGATAACAATAAGGACGGTTAATTTTTTTTTTTCTTGAGAGGCAGAGGAGACAGGAAAATATTTTAAATTCATCAGATTAAAGAAAGAAGGAAGAATCCTGCAACTCACTGGATCAGTACCTGTGTTTGTTGACTTATTTTGGTGGGATACATGAAGAATTGCAAATTGTCAAAGTTTATATTTATCAGTGTAGTTTTTCTTAATGCGAATTCAACATGTATACAGTATAATTTGCAGTAAGTAGCCTGGACAAACTGCAGTTTTGGAGTTTAACTTTCACACTCACTACGACCCTGGTACCATGTCTATGTACTTCAGGTGGTATCCTGGTGTTTCTGACTGGTCAGGCAGAGGTTCACAGTCTGTGCAGAAAACTGAGAAAAGCTTTCCCCTTCAGGAAGGGTAACCCGCTCACTGGTGAGTGTAATACACACCTGTTTGGCCCTACACACACTGATATATCTCTGGGCAGAGGTTTTGTATATTTACTTGTTTTTGTGTCCAGGTGAAGATGAAGAAGCTGACACCTCAGAGGCGATGAGGAAGTTTAAAAAGGCCAAACAGAAGAAGACCGTCGTAAGTCTACATTTAGTAAAATGCCCCTAGAAGCCTCTGTAGCTTAAAGGACCCTTTTTAGTGTGTGTTTTTGACATGTAATTTAAGCTGACTACATCCTTGATAGATATTCCTTGTGTGCATATTTTAAGAGAGTTATATCTGTCTCCAGTCTCTGCCCCGGATCGACTTGGATAACTACTCTGCCCTGCCAGTTGATGAAGGCGACGAGGACAGAGAGGCGGGGATCGGAGACGAGGAGGATGAAGGCTCTGACCTAGACATCGGAGATGATCCCGGCAATGCAGGCAAGCTGCTCCAGATCAGTAATTTTTCAAATCCAGTTTTATATATTTCCCATGAGTGTCCTTTAAAAATTCTGCTCCGTGTTTTGTCTCTTTAGAGGAGAAGGCTGACCCATCCATTCCTCTCTATGTCCTCCCGCTGTACTCTTTGTTGGCCCCAGAGCAGCAGGCGAAGGTAAGATTTGGTTCAACCAAAGAGTGACGTTTACATGATGGATTTTTTCAGTTTGAGTATTGAAACAATTTTTATTTTTCAATAAATAAGCAACAGTTAGAGAAAAAATAAAGACAACTTTGTGTAACAAATATTGTTTAATTCTCTTAATCTCGGGATTTCCTGGGGGTCCGCATACCCAGGCTGTGAACCATGGGTTGTAGATGTATTAAAATGACGTCCTAGTAACAATTGCTTGCACAATTACGGATGAGTTTTTAGCTCTGTGGAGATAATGCTGTTTACATTGTTTTTAAAAATAGATCGATGTTATGGTATGAAAAACTACCAAACAACATATAAACTTTTCACTGTTGTTTTGTCACTGCTACTACTAGCTACTCGTCATTACTTACACAAGCTTCTATGTATATTGATAGTAAAAGATGCGCCCATCAGTCAGGGCTACAACCACCAGTTGTTTTCATTAGTGATGTATCAGCTGGAACCAGTTGGGACAGGCAAGTTGCAAATTTTGAAATACTTACAATATTGTGTGTGTGTGTGTGTGTGTGTGTGTGTGTGTCCCCGTGCGTGTGTGCGTGCGCGTGCGTCTTGACTGTAGGTGTTCAGGCCTCCCCCTCCTGGTACTCGTCTGTGTGTCATAGCCACAAATGTGGCCGAGACATCTCTGACCATCCCTGGCATCAAGTACGTGGTTGACTGCGGTCGAGTTAAGAAACGTTTCTACGACCGAGTGACCGGGGTGTCGTCCTTTAAAGTCACATGGACCTCACAGGCCTCCGCCAATCAGAGGGCAGGTAGAGCAGGAAGAACAGAGCCGGGACACTGCTACAGGTCGGGATTTTGAAACTGTAACAATTACTTATTACACAGAGGTTTTCTTTACTCGAGGGGGGAAAATTACAAATGTTTGTCTCCCATTTTCGATGAATTTTCTGCAGGTTGTACTCGTCTGCAGTGTTTGGAGACTTCAGTTTGTTCTCAGAGGCAGAGATCACTCGCAGGCCGGTGGAAGACCTTGTTTTACAGATGAAGGACCTCAACATAGATAAGGTCAGTAAAAAGTGATCTTATCAACTCAAACTTACCAGCACGTTTCTAAATGGATTGCTGCTGTATAAATAATACTATTCCATTTGTGCAGGTGGTCAATTTTCCCTTTCCCACGTCTCCCTCTAACGAGGCTCTTGTTGCAGCAGAGCAGCTACTAGTCTCGTTGGGAGCTCTGGAAGAGCCGCCTCGCACTGGAAGGTAACTGTCTGTCGCTGGGTCTTCCATTTTTTTACATGCCGTGACCAAGGATTACATAGCTAATTATTAAAACCGGAGCGATGAGGGATATTTGTCTGGTTATTACGGAGAAGCAAAGTCATATCATGAAACAAAGGGGTTATTCTAATATGAAATTATTTGAAAGAATATCCACTTAATCAATAGTAGGCACTTACAGAGCTCACTAAGATTGTTGCCCTTTTATGTAGATATTATGATTGACAATTCGTCAGACCAATGAGAATACCAGAAATGGGGGTTATTAGATTCCTGTTATTACACAGGGAAGTCAGATCTTGTTCCATTGCTACCCGTTATAGTTGTTTCCTTAAATCCTAGTCAAAAAATTTTGACTACCTCGTGCTTACAAAAATTGAGCTACTTATTAGTCATATCAAGTGTCCATACTTGTAAACTTACTCTTTTATTATCAGCGTAAAAGAAATGGAGCGAGCGAGGCTGAGCTGTCCCATCACCCCCCTTGGCAGAGCAATGGCTTCATTCCCTGTGGCACCACGTTATGCTAAAATGTTAGCGCTGGGGAAGCAGCAGGACTGCCTGCCATACGTCATCGCTGTGGTAGCAGCCATGACAGTCCGGGAGATCTTCGAAGACCTTGACAGGTGAGGATTAATGCTTGCTCTAATGATATCTGTTTATAGATCAACATTTTAAAAACTGGAATAGGGGCTTCAAAGGCTTTGCTTGTAGATATTTAATGCTTCAGAAGTGCATAGATTAACTGACGCAAATATGAAATGAACTTAAAAATGACTCAGTGGTTTTCTCATTCAGCATACTTCATTTTGTTTTTATGTTTTCGTCTCCACTCAGACCTGCAGGTAGTGAAGATGAGAGCTCCAAGCTCACCCAGCGTCGAGCTCGGCTGACCCAAATGAGGAGATTGTGGGCTGGCCAAGGAGCCTCACTGCTACTGGGGGACCTCATGGTCATGCTGGGTAAACCCACTTTTGTTCAGATTTGACTGAACTATATTGTACTGTAGACTGTAAAAATCTATATTAGGTTATATGTTGACCGTTAAAGGCCCAAATGGCATGGCTTCAGAATCAAAATTTTCTTCCAGGTTTCAGCATGAAGAAGGATTTCGTGGTGAGACTTAACATCAGCAGGCTCTTGATTTAAATAAATCAACTGAGACTTGACTTATAAAGGGTTGATCACGGCGCATAGAAGTCTTTGATCACGTTTCATTTGACAGAAGTTGCACCCCTGGGTGGAAGATGCATTAATAAAAAAATGTTGACATCTCAAAGGAAGATTATATGCAAAGCAGTACAAAAAGCAGTTGTTATTATACAGAGTGTTTTATATTATGTTAATGAGGTTTTACCATATTTCTGTGTACATGTGACTGCAGGTGCTGTTGGTGCTTGTGAATTTGCTGGCTGTACTCCCAGGTTTTGTGAGGAGAATGGCCTGAGGTATAAAGCCATGATTGAGATCCGGAGGCTTAGAGGACAACTTACCAACGCAGGTACTCACATGCAAGAAATACAGAAAACCCTCACGCATATCTTCTGCAGAAACACAACAGGAAAATAATTTGTGCTCTCTCCTACCAGTGAATGCAGTGTGCCCAGAGGTGGGAGTGTTTGTGGATCCCAAGATGGTTCCACCGACAGAGCACCAGGTGGTTTGCTTGCGGCAGATTGTTTTGGCTGGACTGGGAGACCATATTGCACGGCGTGTGCAGGCAGAAGATATACTGGACCCAAAATGGAAGAATGGATACAAGGCAAGTTGCACTGAATACTGTAATTGTTATTTAGGAGATTTTACTGTGCTATCTCTCTCCTTCAGCTCCTCACCATTATCTGTTTTTGTTCAGACGCCTCTTATGGACGACCCAGTGTTCGTTCATCCCACATCTGCACTGTTCAAAACTCTGCCGGAGTTTGTCGTCTACCAGGAGATCATGGAGACCACCAAGATGTACATGAGAGGTAAATCATCACGGAGGAAAAGCCAGTAAGGTCACTGGTGTCCAATAGTCACAGTGCCCTCTTAGTTTTGAGTTAGAGAGCTGCCAAATGTGAAAAACAGGGGCGTATTTATCCTTCACGGCATATCCAGTAGGCTGCTTGATTCTCACATGGAATTATGTGTGAGAATTTATAATAGTTTTCGGATGTGCAGTGGCAAGTTGAGGTTTAATGGCATAGTTAAGGTGTGACACAGATTCCAGCAAGGCTGACATTTAGTATGGCATCCCCTTTCGTGCCCTCACTCACTGCACATTGACTGAAAAAATACCTACAAGTTCATATGTCTGTGAAGATTCTCAGTCATCCAGGTCATGGTTACTGCTGGTCATGGAGTCCCAGATATTCAACCTCTGTAGGGTCGTTATCAAGGCCGAGTCCAGAATTTCCGAGGGTATCGAGTCCGATGTCTCTCGCAAATAAAAGTCTGTAAATCTGCTTGGACAAAAGATGCCCCTCATAACTCCAGAACTTGCTTGAGATTCATCACATTTTTAAGTTCTCTTCAGTATCAAAGTAATCCAGTGACAGTTGTATAATATAATATAATGTAATATAATATCATATCATATATGATGCCACCAAATTTCAGGACTATAACTATTGTATTGTTGCCACTGTTATTGAAACTACATCTGCAGGCTGGCTTCACCTTTTGAAAAGTCTTCCTTACTGTTTCTCTCAGGTGTATCAGCAGTAGAAGCGGAGTGGGTCCCCCAGCTTTTGCCTCAGTACTGTCATTTCGGCCCCCCTCTGGAGTCACCATTACCGTGGTTCTGCTCGTCCGCCGGCACCGTCAGATGTCACCGTTCAAGCACCTTCTGTAAGTTCTCGGCAGCTGAGCACCAGAGCTGCGTTTGTGTTGAAAGGTGTCTACATTTGAGGAATTCCTATGTCTTCTACCACAGTCCGTGTGGCTTGGCAGCTGCCAGCAGTGGAGATGGAGTATCCAGACGGCCTGGAGCGCTACAAACTGTTTGCCAAGTTTCTTCTTGAGGGACAGGTACTGCAGGAAAACCCGAAAGTTCCCCATCTCTGTCAAGTCTTCACTGAAGTTTCAACTGGGCATAAAAACTTGAACCTGACCATTCTGTCCAATCCTAAACGCTCCTACCACTTCTAGAGCTCAAAATAAGTCTGATAATCCTGAAAAGTATTTGTAGCCTTATCAACTATTGATCCCGCTCCTTTTATTGTTTATTTGGGTCCCCAGTAGTTCTTACTTTGGTAAAAACTACTCTTTCTGAAGTTCATTTTAAAAAATACAGTATATCAACAAATATTTACACTTACACTCCATGCCCTAAATAACACAGTTAAACTATCATCACTACACCCAACTCGGTAAAATTATAACAAAACCAAACATATGACATACAAAGGTAGCCATCAGTATTAATCAGAGTAGTCCAAAAAGTTATTCATAATTCAAAAACTTCAAATTAAGTTAAAATTCTTAACATTTCCACACCTTCAGACAAGTTTTTGTCTAAATAAAACCTAATATACTGACGTGTTGTTCTATCTGCATTGTTCTCTTTGTGCCAAGCCGAAAAATATGCACTCAAGATAAATATAAATAGGAAAAAGAACATAAAATCCTCAAATCTGTATCTGAAATTCAGACCTGGTCCAAAACTTTACAGAGATGGAAAAATGATGCCTGCACCTGACCAAATCTGACAGGAACACTTAGGTCTTGCAAAGTAATGTTTGCTGTGTCTGGTTTGCAGGTTTGTCCTAAACTAAAGAAACACAGTGGTCACCTTCTCTCAAACCCCTCTGTCATGTTGAAAACTTGGGCAAAGTAAGTTGGTGCTCTCACATGCACGCCGC
This sequence comes from Xiphias gladius, assembly GCF_016859285.1. NCBI lineage: Eukaryota > Metazoa > Chordata > Actinopteri > Istiophoriformes > Xiphiidae > Xiphias > Xiphias gladius. The sequence continues at coordinate 9,128,372 of NC_053418.1, read as the reverse complement.
TCTTCTGTCTTTCAGGCATTTCACCTTTTTTGCGACCTATCAGATGGACTCTTTACAAGGAGGGATTTTTCACTTACTATTGTGTCTTTGCTGTTTTAGACTGCAGCCCAGGACGGAGGCTGTGCTGGGACCGCTGGTGTCAAAGAGAGTTGACTGCAGAGATGCCCTCCTCTCCGTCTGGAAGACTGAAGATAAATGTAAATGTGATTTAATGTGCTTGGTATCACTTCTCTGAGTCTGATTTGACAGACCTTCTTGTCATCTAATCATGTTGTTTTCTCATGTATTTTTCTCCTACAGTTCTGTTGTCCGGATACTGTCAGTGGCTTCCTGAATCCATGCATCAAGAAGTAGCCAAAAGCTGGCCTCCTATATAAAGGCTTGCATTTGAAAAGCAGAAATCATATTATGGACTTTTGATCAGAGACTGACATTGACCTGCAGATGGCCAGAACCCCCTTCTTCACTGTAGAAGGGCTTCTTCAGACTCTAATTCTTTAAAATGTTCTCTCAAAGTGCAACATTGCCTTTTCACCATTTTGTATTTTACACACTGTATCTATGATTTGTACAGTTTTGTCAAGAAGACAGTATTTCAACTAGAGCTCTGTGATGACTTTTAACTTATCAGTGTGCTGCTGTCAGTTATATGTGTCTGATTTAGTCTTCATAAGACTTATTAAAACTGTGTGGCTCAGTACAGCTGCTGTGTGATGTACTTTCCGTGAGCTCTGGTTGAAAAATATTAAAGGGCAGCTGCACCAATTTTACACACAAAAGGTCAATGTATTACTCGTGGAGAGCACTACTCAACCAGTGAAAACAGTTGTAAAATGTCTTCTGTGGCTTTTGGGGGAGCTTTGTCTACTCTGAAAACACAATCCTCATGATCTCGGAAGGGTTACCTCTGCTTGTAGACGTAAATTGTTTAACTGAAAGCCTGTGTTACAAATACCTTGACATTTACCAGGAGATGGTTTTGGTTGCGATTGAAAGTTAAATTCTTGACTTAGAAACAGCAGCTGACAAAACAAAGTCACCACGAGGTCCATCATGTAGGCTTTTGGTTGTTTCACATGATCTTCCTCTACAGATGGTTTTTGGCTGGTTTTCTGAACACTTTAAAGATTCTACATCCATGTTTGATTGAAAGTTAATTCCTGACCTTGGAAACAGCTGTAAGTTCCAAAGATAACTACTAACCTTGGACCTTGTGGTGAGATGTCAAATGGTATTGGGCAGAGCTTGATTCATGCAAGGGACTAAAAGTCAAAATATCTCATCTTCTGTCCTCCAAGAGAAAGATTGCCTGCCTATTTTTGACTATTTTTACATTGTGTGTGCATGAGTGTATGTACACACACACACTTTATAGATAGAGAGAGAAATATAGATATATCTATAGATATAGAGATAGATATATATATAGTACTTTGCAAAAGATAATGACACTATAAGTAAAGTTAGGATGCTTTCAAAAATAATACCGTGAATAGTTTTTATTTATCAATTAACTTCATACAAAATGCAGTAAAGAGAAACAAAACAAACCAATGTGTGGTGTTACCACTCTGGGCCTTTAAAACAGCACAAATTTTCCTGGTTACATTTTTGTAGAGTTTTTCAAGACAGGTTGTTCCAAACATCTTGGAGAACATTTTTATTAAAAATGAGAAAATTACTATTTCAAAGGGCTGCTGTGATTGGCTAGCGTCAGCCGTGTCTCCATTTCCTCCCGTTGCCTCGTACACTTCCGGGAGAAGCGGAAGACAACAGTGGAGATTCACAGCACCTTTGTGACGGATTTAAATAAGAAAACTGAAACAGACATTCAGTTTGAGTCGGTTGACAACCAAAGACCTAACCTGTCGACATGGTGAGTAGCACTCTGCTTTTGTTCACCCCTGAAGACGAATTCGTATCAAAACAAGTCGTATTCGGTGCAGTTTAGCTGGCGAGCGGCTAACAACAACAACAACACGACGACAGCAGCAGAAAGATGCCCTGTCATCATGAGATTAAAGTCCTGTCAACTCACGGGAAAATATCGGACCTGTGTGCGTTTTATTAATGGGATTCGGTTTGTTCCACAGTTTTCCTTCCAGGTATTCGACCACCCGATGTCCCGGGGGTTTCAGAACCGCTTCTCCACTCAGTACCGCTGCTATTCGGTGTCCATGCTGGCAGGACCAAACGACCGCTCCGACGTGGAGAAAGGAGGCAAAAGTGAGTGTTATTGAAAGAAATGCAAATATATATTCATCCACTCAGTCAGTTTAATGTTTCTGAACAAACTGCAATCTAACATGTTCGGGTCAACCCCTAAGAAATGTACTTTAAGTCCTTTGAAAGCATTAAATATACCTAAGAAATGGTAAGCAGTCAGAGAAGTATTAGTAACTTTTATTTTATTGGATTTGACTTAACGTAAGAGCTAAATAAAATGACTTCTTGAGCTTAAAATGTCACAGTTATTCAATCCACAATACCCTTTCCCACTCATGACCCTTGTTTGATGCTGTCTCCCACATTGAGCATCGCACCCAACAGCGATGGAGAAAGTATTCAGATCCTTTACTTAAGTAAAACTACTAATACCATACTTAAAAATACTCAATTTCAAGTAGATTTGCTGCATTTAAAATCTTAAAGATGTATAATGAAGAAAATGTGTCTAAAGTATTAAAGGTTAAAGTACTCAATGCAGAAAAAAGGCCCCTTTGATTATTATACTTATTATTATACATATATATATCTATCTATCTATATCCATATATATATCTAGATCTAGATATATATCCTTAGATTATTATTATTCATGCATTGATGGGTAAGTAGCATTTTTAGTAAGGATTATTTTTATTACGGATTAATTTGCTGATCATTTTCTTGATGGATTGATTAGTTTGTAAATAATCAGAATATAGTGAGAAATGCCACAGTTATCCAGAGCTCAATGAAACACTTTCACAACTTTTTTTCCAACTAATTGTACAAACCTCAAAATGATTACAAATAAAATGAAAAAAATAAAATAAAGGAGAAGCAGCAAATCCTCACATTTGAGAAGTTGGAACCATAAAATGTTTGACGACTTAAACAATTATCAAAACAGTTAGCAATTAAGTCAGTTTTATAGATTGAGTAATTGTTTCTACTCTACTTGTTTATAGTGTTGGATAGATTAATCTGTAACAAAACATCATATTTTATAAAGTCTTTATATATTTTGTATGTATAAATCTTCCTAGTAAGTTAATTAGTAGGTAAATATGTCAGTTAGATTTAATGGAGTAGAAAGTACAATAGTTCCCTCTGAAATGTTGTGGAGTAAAATCATAAATTCGCATTAAAAGAAAGTACTCAAGTACAAGCACCTCAAATTTTTACGCGTATGCAGTACTTGAGTAAATGTACTTGGTTAGATTCCACCATTGCCACCCAGAAAGCTGTTTTTATACTTTCTGGAAAGAAACTGAGAGGAAAGTGTAGTCTCATTGTAAAGTCTACTGAAACTAGGAGTCTCTTCTCTGCTGTTGACTCATATTCAGTTGCGCCTTAATGTCTGGCACAGCAAGCCTTAGACCCTCATGAACCTGTCTTATTTTGTTGTCAGTTAAGGTCTAACAGATGTTTTTTTTGATTCAGGTTCTTTCCAATGTGTAGGTGCCTTTGCTAAAACTGTGCTAAAAGATGCAATAAGTTTTTTTTCTACTGTAGCAGTTTCCTTGTAAGACAGTAGCCTTTGTAAGACCTTTTAAAGTGGTAATAATTTGCTTTTTTTCTTTTCATGAGATGATATTTGCCTTGTTCTGGCTGCTCAGTGTGTAGTATCACAGGTCAAATATGATCTAGTTCTCATATATTTCTACTTAAATCATTCTCGATATAGTACAAAGACATAATTTTCAAAATTCCTTTTCGTACTTGCACCTTTTGTTTCTTATATTTGTTGCTCAAAATTTTTATTAGCAGTAAAGATATTTTCGAGAACTTTGCTTTTTATGTCTCTAATAATTATTTGTTTTCTTTCCAGTAATAATGCCACCTTCAGCTCTCGACCAGCTCAGTAAGTGCAAGTTGAATCGAGCATCTCTTCATTTGAAAAGCCCTCTATGCATTCACGTTCCATGTTTCTTATCTTTCTCCACCTTTCCCCTGTACAGGCAGGCTGAACATCACCTATCCAATGTTGTTCAAGCTGACCAACAAGAACTCAGACAGAATGACACACTGTGGTGTTCTCGAGTTTGTGGCAGATGAGGGAATCTGTTATCTGCCACACTGGGTGAGAAGCAATAACAACTTTAATGTCGGTGTCAGAGATTGAACTGTCTGGCATCACCAGTGGTGGAGTATAAGTATTCTTTTAAAGTAGAAGAAGGATGGTTATACAGTATTGTTATTTTATGCAAATACAAGTAAAGGTACCAGCTTAAAAATCTATATCAGTAAAAGGAAAATGTGGTTTAAAAAAATTTTTAGATTGAAAGTAACTTTAGAAATTGATGGATGATCTTTAGGATTTTGATTGACACAGAGAGCAGAGATGTAATCTAACTACACTTTTCTTATCGTGTCTGAAATATTCTCTGTTGATTACTTGCTTTTACTTTGTAAGGCAGCACTGCTATTTGCTTTATTTTGTTTGCTGCAGATGATGCAGAATCTCCTGCTGGAGGAAGGTGGTCTGGTCCAAGTGGAAAGTGTTAACCTTATGGTGGCCACTTATTCCAAGTTCCAGCCTCAGAGTCCTGACTTTCTCGACATTACAAACCCAAAGGCAGTGTAAGAAATGTCAGTTAAGGAAAATAAATTCACCCTTTTTTCACATTTTTTGTTTAACTAAGTTGTCACTTCATTACAGGCTGGAGAATGCTTTGAGAAACTTTGCCTGCTTGACAACTGGTGACGTCATAGCTATCAACTACAATGAAAAGGTAAATCAGTTTATTCAAATTAGCGTTGAAGTAATGTCAATATGTTTTTCTCTGCATGTCTTTTTACTGAACACCAATACTAATGGAATCTGTGGGTTTGTTTCAGATATATGAGCTGCGAGTAATGGAGACCAAGCCAGATAAAGCGGTATCCATCATCGAGTGCGATATGAACGTAAGACCCTCTATTTTAGCGCTGACAACAGCAAATGATTCTGTTTCTGTTTAATTCATTATGTTTAATTCTGTGTTGGTACTCTGTTTCTCAGGTGGATTTCGATGCCCCTTTGGGTTACAAAGAGCCTGAACGACGCCCTCAGCACCAGGAAGAACCAACAGTAAGGACCAAACCCTAAAGGTACCTTTACAGTTTGTGCTCTGAACAATTAAATAAAACTCACTTCTTTACAGGAGGAAGAAGGAGATCCCAACAGTTATGCTGACATGGACACAGGATTCAGAGTGAGTAAATGTTGCTGTGGGTTAGAGACAAATAAATGTCCTTATAACTATTGATAATTGGAGCTAATGCCAATCTCCTTCCAATCCTCAGGCTTTCACCGGTTCTGGCAATCGATTGGATGGTAAAACAAAAGGGATTGAGCCCAGCCCTGCTCCTCTTGCCCCAAGTGATATTAAAAGGTGAAAAGATTTTATACATGTAGACATGAAGTGGCCTAACAATTTATATATTGTAACACAATGGATTAATTATTCAACATGAGAACTCTGCGACATAATAATGTCCCTCCTCACGCTAGGATTTTTTAGCTTTTTATGCCTTTATTAGACACCAGACAGTAGACAGATCACAGATAGGAGTAAAACATCCACAGGTTGGTTGTAGGTAGGTTGGTGAGCTGAATTGAGACATAATGTGACGGGGTGGGGCACGGCAGATTGTCAGCGGATGCACAGTGTTGTTAGTGTTGTAGACACTAACAAAGTCCTGGCAGTCAGTTTAAGCAATTTGTATCATTTTCTTGCTTTTGTTGCTGGTGATACAGAGTGGTGTACAAAAGACTGCTGTGATGCCATGCGAGTAACAACTATTGTGCTGTCGAGCATGGCAGGGAATGACAAAATGATACGATGTTTGTGAGATCCTTGAAAAACAACCGGAAATACTAAGTCTAACACTCTTAACAATGGAGAACTGCCAAACTAAGACCGGATCCTCACTCCTCTAATTTTCCGTCTTTGTGTTTCTCCAGGCATTAAAATCTCTGCTGCTTGTTGCTCACTTGTTTCACCAAGTCATCTTATTTTGGTGTCACATGACATGGTCAGCTTGCTTTTACCAGATATAATTCATAGTGTATCCATTCAACCAATTGCAAAATGCAACCATATACTCATCTTGGCTTGTAAGATGTACCAAAATGTTATCCTTTTACCATTGCACAATGTGACATGTTAATTCACGAGATGGTCAGAGTCCACACTGTGTGTGGAGGCCCTTAGTGGCACCTGTTCAATCTTTACTTTACTACACATCACTGAACATTGAACCATACTACCAGTGTTTCGTCTTGAGTGTAAATTCCTAATCTTAAACTCTCTTCTTTCATCACACAGAGGTATTCCCAACTACGACTTCAAAGTTGGCAGGATCACCTTCATCAGAAACTCGAGGCCTCAGCCCAAGAAAATTGTAGAAGATGTAAGAGATATGAATGATTTTTATCTGATGTTTAATTATTTGACTAGGCTGTATTTGTAGTATTTCAGTGAATGTCAGTGCAGTTCTTCATAATCCGTAGTTCTGTACAATCCCTTTCTATCGCACTTCAACATAATAATTTTATTGTTTGATTGAAATATTAATATTGAATTCTCTAAATAAGTTTCAAATCAGTCAACTTTCCAATTACAACTACTTTTAAATCTCTCTTAATCCTCTCAGGATGATGCCATGAACAGATTCATCGCCTTCTCTGGACAAGGACAGTCACTACGCAAGAAGGGCAGAAAGCCTTGAAGAACTCTAAGTGGAGAGGCTGGCTTATGTCCACAATTCCACCATATCTATTGTCACCTTCAACAGCAAAGTAAAAAAACTGACCTTCAGATACACTGGGATTTTGCCTCTGTCCCTTTTGAAATGGGAGTATTGCTGTTGAGTTGGGATTATAGTATGTAATTAAAACTCTGATGGTAGTATTTGCTCAGCAGAAGATGAGCTGCATAAAATGCTGTCAGTTTTAATTTGGTATTCAAAAGTTCTGGCTGACTGATTTGAGCCAGGCAGAATAAATTATTTCACCATACCACCAACAAGAAGAACAACTTGTGAAGTATTGTTGCAATATCAGATTTAAATAACTTTGACTTAGAGAATTCCCCCCTTTTTCCATAATTGTTGCATTTTTACAGTTCACTTTTAAATATACAGCTATACAGAGTTCCATTTTTATGAAAAAATGGGAGCAATAATAGCTCTAAACTTCTATTTTTAATTATATTGAATTTTATGTTCAAGGGTTTTTTTCTTAGTTACAGGAGTAATTTGAGTTTTCCCTATTTTTCCTGGTTTATTTATAGACAAATAAAGGAATGTGTTTTGAAGTTACTTAATTGTAGTTTATAATTATTTTTATTACGTTTAAGTATGGAAATGAACTACCAACCGAGACTGGAATATAATAAGATGTTTCTGTATCAGAGGCATTTTTCTTGGCTTGAGTTAGACACATTTATTTAGGAATAAGTACATGAGTAGTGGTTTATTGTCCAGCCCTAATTAGACAAAGCATAATAACATGGATAAAAGTAATAAGTAAATCATAAGTACTTTATAACACCAACAGATGACAGAAAAATCACAAAGATGTAAAAGTCAAGAAATGTCCATATTTGTAAAAACCAGGTACTTTACTTCAATTAATTGCAGAGTAACTTCAAATAAGTCGGTCACAATTATGGTAGCTAGTTATGAGGTCTTTAGTTAGTGTTTTTGTTTCATTTTGATGTTTTCTGTTCAAAGTTGCTCCATAGCTTTAAGTAAGTTTCAAAATAAGTGTCGTTGAACTGTGTGGTAACGCTTTTGTTGTGAAAAGAAATCGAGCCGGAAGTATCGTTCCTGGTCGAGCTAGTGCAGCTAACGTCAGTAATGGACCAGTCTGGAGAAATAGCGTGGAGGGTAATTTATCAATAACTAACTATATTATAACTTATTTTCTTGGCAAAATGTCCTGGTTTCGTTTTTCTTGTCCAGTTCTTGATAGTTCTGGTAAAGAATGAAGAATGCTAAATCTAAACAGTTAGCAAGGTTATTAGCTATCGTTGCTAAATTGCCAAAGTAACCTTAGCTAGCTACCAATAAGCTGTGTCCGATAAACCAGGTGGTTTCAACAGAAACCCTCAGTTATTAACCTGATTTATGAATTGCTTTGAAATTCAATTATGCTTGTCAAATTTAAAAACAAAATGTAAAGATAGATAATTGTAACGCTAGACCAGACACTGAGCACAAACCATAGCGACCTCAGAGAGGCGCTGTTGGATATCTGTTGGCTTACTTTTTCACTAAAGTAAGTACACAGTTTTGCTTTTGCATAAAAAAAACCAAAACATTTTTACTCAAAGTGTTTTAGAGGCCGTCCATATAGTGGACGATTCATTAAGTTAATACAAGTATTTCTGTAAACATTAAGTATTACATAATTCATGAAATACATAACCATGAATAATATACAAAATATATTCTATAAATTGTGAAATAATTTAAAACATTTTTGTCATTGGTATGAAATTATTTAATCTTGCTTATTTTCGCAATGATTCAGAATGGCCTTTTTTCAACGTCTTCACAAAGTTATTATCCAATCATAGTTTTATTTAATAATCTCTCTCTCTTTATCACCAATTATTAGCAAATCAAAAAAAGTTTTGAATCAGGCTGGAATATCAACCTCACTGAAGCAAAAACCATGGCCAGGCACACATGTTAAACACACTCCAAGTTGTTGTTTAATATATCCTTTAAGTGTCATTCTATGTCCTGTGGATTATGGAAGATATAACCAGGGAAGTGAAAATGATGCAGCCGTTCACCAGAAACACAACAGCATGGGCTTAAAAAATATCTTGTACAAGTTAGATTGGTGATGATTCCTGCCTCTGTCCATTCGCACAGCCTCCCCGGGTATGTGATGACTATTGGAGTGAATTCAGACACTGCAAAAGCTTGTGGAATAATTTCCACCACTACTACACTTACGGTACCTCCCCATCCTGCCAGCAGTGGAAAGAGGACTACCATAACTGCAGAGAGTGGGAAAAACACAGAGGCACTGAGGCAAAGGTACTGTGCAAGTGCTTATCTTGTGTTATGTTTGCCAGTGAGAAAGTAACCCAGTTATAAATCTGTAGTCGGTTTTATTTTCTTATCTCTTTAAGTATATTGGTGTTTTTAACTTAAAACTGGTTTTAAAAATGCCATGACATCTTTAATTTAAATTGAAGAAAATATAACTATCTATTCCATCTGCTTCTGTATATCAGTCCATTTTTATATCTCAAGTGGTCAACTGTGTTTAAAATGTTAATTTTCAAACATGGTATCAGTTTTGATTACAGTTTGATTACAGTTATTTGAGCTTTTGGGGATAGCATTTTCTATTCTGATACTACTCAAAAGGGCCTGGGCATTAATTGTACCTAAGCTTGTTTTTCATGACCTATTCTGACTGACAGACCAATTAAAAAAACTGTTCATATACACTTACAAGTGTCAAATAGACACTCTCTTGCTTTGTTCTACATTTTTTTGCGTTCGGAATTTATTGTAATGTCAGCGGAAGTAAAAGGTTGTCTTGCAATAATTAGATGAACACTTTGAAGATAAGTGTGGATATTTTAAAATTTGTTTCTCATGCCTTGTACAAGCCAAGTCTTATGGAAAATTCAAATTTTTTTCAATAACATTTATATATTGCAGGAAGCGTTGCAGAGGAGTGAAAGAGACAGAGTGGCAGAGCAGAGAAAGTTCACCCCAGTGTGGAAACTGAGAAAGGACCCACCCAGAGACTGGCACATGCCTCTCAACCAGGAGAAGCCTCAGGACTCCTGAACTGCCACTATTAACCTGCTGTATCTGTTCCATGGCGGCCAAATCAAAGTGAAATCAACTTTCGCAATATACAGTATTTCACTTCATGGACATAAAATCCTTAAGAGATACATGCTGGAGAGACTGGTCATCATGCCAACTCAGGTTGTGTTCAGAGCCACTATATGAAAACAGATGGTGGGAGCATCTAGTGGTCAGTGATGAGGATGACAACTATTCAACCAGTGAATTATAATATGATCTCTGCAAAGGCAGTGTTGTTTTTTGGCAGTCATAAATAATAAAGTCTCCAAAGCTTGTGTAAACTGAAGCAAAGAGGCTGACTGCACTCACACACTTACTGTAACTGAGTTTAATATTAATTGTTTGTTTTTTATCTGTAAGGAAAGGGCAACATTGGGTCAATTATGCAGTGGATACATTTTCAAGATTCCATGTAATCCATCTACGTAATGAAGAATTGGCTGTGCAACATTTTGATAGGGGTTAAATTAAAAATGTATGCTGCACTGGAATGTACCAAGACTATTTATGCCCAGCTTTTGTTTGCATCAACCAGAATAGCACTGTATGAAATGTGTTCAACTGTGGCAAAGGTGTTGTTTTTGATATTGTAGATACTCATCCATGATGATTTATATTAGTGATGCATTAATATAGCAAAGCTCAGCTGTAAAGTTTCAACCCGTACAGAGCTGTGTATTATTGTTTCTTCTGCCTTATATGATCTGATTATGGATTTACTCTTAAAAACAATGTTCAAAAAAATTCTGGACAAATTGGATCAATTAAAAAAAAAAATGTATTTTCAGTTTTCTTTTATGTTTTATACAGAGGTGTGATAGTGGTAAAAAAAATTAAACGCATTATTTCCATGAATGTTGTTGCATTTGATACAGGAATTAGAGAACTGAGGTGACTGTAAGCCTCATATAAGCCTAAGACAATTCAAGTTGTGCAAGGTGTCCTCCACAATTACACCTGCTGACTGTTAAAACGCTGCGTCTTAGTTTATTGTATAATGTACAAACAAGGACGCACACTAAATAAACAACAATACACACAGGCTGCACCCACAGCTCTTCCATGTCCTTCACTGTGTGTACACTTTAGTGATGTCGTTGTATTTCCCATCAGGAGCTTCATAATTGGTCTTTGGTGGTGTATAGACAGGACCTTCATGACTGAAGGGAAACAGAAGGGGGTCTGGCTTCAGCGCTGCCTGGTAAAGCTCCTCAGACTCCACCTTCAGCTCCTCCAGTGCCTCCTTCTGTGCTTCTAGAGCAAGTTCAACAGCCTGCACTTCAGCCATGTGCTGCTCCTGCAAGAACAAAGACAGATGAGCAGAGCAAATATACCCCACTAACTGTATATGATATAGAGCAGAGGTTAGAAGCAGAATATTCTATCAAAGTTTTAATGATGGAGATTTGGTAAGTGGTGACCTTTTTGTATTGACTCCACTCCTTCAGCAACAGGGCTCGACCCTCACTTTCTTCAAATGACAGCCTTGGTGTAGAACGCTCCCTTTGTAAGAGAATAATAAACACTAATTTAAAGCCCTTAAAAACCAGCAAGGAAAAAACAAAAGTCAAAGAAAGACATGATATACAAAAGCATGTCCATAAAATATATTAAAATTATTCATTTTAATCTTGAGGAAACATTAGCCAGTCTTCTGATGTTTGAATCCAGTTTGTGAGACTTAATGTCAAAAGACTGTTTTTAATCTAATCTATTGTTTGGAACAGCCAATAGGGATTTTCCTGTGATCTTGATGAACTGGGGTTGTGACATAGATTAGGCTCAAATCCATCCTTAAACCCATGTCCCAGAAAATGAAGATATTTTGGCTATCCTAATTCTGAGAACCCCCAAGAAATTGATTGTTTACACATCAGATTAAAACTCAATACGTGAGTGTTTTGAACTCTAACACAAATTTAGTCTCTGGTTGCTCAGATCAGATTTCCAGCTGTCCACTGACTATGTAAAACAGTGTTGACCATGGATCCAGTGGTCACAGAGAGAGAGAGAGAGAGAGAGAAAAAGTAACCTCCCTGTATTAATTCATCTGCTCTCCCCGCAGCTCATTTTCCCTCATGCAACAGGAGGTTGACAATGCCTCCACGCAATGCTACAGCTGTGGAGTGAAAACATACTTCTCTTTTCTTTCATCTCGCTTAGAGCTTACATTTTCAGTCTAAATGTGACAAATGACCAAGATGTGGCTGGTGGTGTCCTATATTTTTCTTACTTTCCAAAAATTCCATGAATAGAGCAAAACCAACATACCACCCAGTGCAGCAAAGTTGTTCACTGATACTATTTTAAGAGTTTTTAATGTATTCAATAGTTCTGTTAAGCTATATCAGCCGGGCCTTGGACACAGAGGCAATACTTTGTTGTTTTTTGGTGTTTTCACAGCATTTGTTGATGATAAAAAGAATAGTGAATAATGCCAGCCTTATTCTTTGTTTACCGTTATCACACTCAGCACTGCAGATAGGTTCACAACACTTCAACACAAATCTCAACACAAGACAAATTTAACCGATAAAACAACCACAACACCAATAACAGTGAAATGAGATGTACCTTGTTTCATCAAAGCATTTGGCTGGAGTGATGAAGTCCTCTATTGGGATATATTCAGGTGGAATCTTTTCCAGCTTCTTCAGCTTTTTTCTCAGCCGCTCTCTCATTATCTGCTCCCTTCTTGGGTCCACTTTCTTCTTCTTTTTGGGCTCCGCTCTTATGAAGCACAAAGAACAGCTTTATGTGAGCACATTCAATCACAAGATTTATTTGGAGACACAACTGGGAAATATATCAATATAATATTTGAAACTGTGACATGAAACAAGATATTGTCTGTGATTTTGGTTTTCATAAGGATTAATAAAAATTAACATTAGATTACTTCATTCTCTAAACTGGGACTCCTGAGTTGACTTGGAACTAAATTGTGTGTCAAGCAAGGTTCCACACACAAGACTACACCTCAGTTACACAATCGGGACTAAAAACCATCATACCCATCATCAAAATATTTATTGTTGGGCTCCTCCTGACCTTCCACCACCCCCACCTCCACCCCTCTATGCGTTTTGAACAGTACCCTGCCCCCTCCAAGTTCCCTTTAAGTACAGTACAAACGGAGATCCGGAAAACCAACCAACGTGCTGAAATAACTTTGTTTTCTTTGCCTTTTAGTTTGCTGAACCGGTTTGAAATTATTAATCGATTAGCTGATTGACAGAAAATTAAGTGACATCAAGTTTGATAAGCAGCTGTTTAGGTTATTTATTAAGCAACAATGCCATTGCCGTTCCCTGGTTTCGGCCTCTCTAATGTGAGGATTTTCTGCTTTTTTTCAATTTTATATTATTGTAAATTATATATTTTTGGGTTTTTGGACCTTTGGTCAGAAAAAAAGCAATATGAAGACATCACTATGGATTCTGGAAACTTGACATGATGGACTGTTTTGTGTATTAATTGATAAACAAACAAAATAATCATTAAATTAATAAAATAATAGAAGTGAGTGCACATGGCACAATTAATGTTTTTCTGTTATTCTTTAAGTTCATGAAATAAACAGTCACAGTGCATTAACATTTGAAGAAATGCTCGTTTTAATGTCTGTTTACTGCAGGGGTATTTATGCATAATTCAGCTTTGATCTTACCTCAGTGGAGCAGATGTCTTCAGTGTCATCACTGGGGCAAACCATGGACTCATTGTGACAGCATGATGTTCTCCCGACAGGACGCTGCAAAAAAAAAACAAACACACACACACACAACAATGGACCTGTGTGTTTGTCAACCACAGAGCTGTTTCAGCTGCATTCCTCTACTGAGTAACCTTAGCTACGTTAGCCCCGGGTAGCTAACACCTTGTGAGTTCACATCAAACTACAGACGCTCACCTTGACGGGGGGGTCTGTCGGGACAAAAGCCTGCAGAGACCGCGCGACAAAGCCACAGACATGTTTCCACTGTGTGAGGTTTCACTTTAAACTCATACTAAAGCGATAGAAACGCTCACATGTAGCTACACATCACTTGACTTGTCCCTTTGCTTAAGTGAGAAGTGGCGCACGATCATGACGTTGTGCACAGGCTCGCTCGTAACTTAGCATTCGCACTTTCGAGTATTTTGTTTGTACGGAACATTAAATCAATGGTGTTAAATACAGGCTAGTTCAATTGCAGTTAGGAAAAAGAGTAATAATAATAAAAGCTACGCAAGACTAATAATGATTAAAAATTTCTTAGTTTGAATTTGTGTAACATTTTTGTCGAATCTCACCGGAAGAATCAAGAGTTAGCGGCTGCAGCGTCATTATTTAGGGGAAAGGTCGCACCTGTCCACGGTTTTTATATTCACCTCTGGCTGATTCAGAGTGCCAAAACAAAGACATCAGTGGAGAAGTTTGATCCTGGCCGTGGTGGGTTGCTGAATCAACATCATGGCACTTCTCAGAGGTAAACAAACGCGTTTCAGCTCAGCAAGAAGCCAAACAAAGCAGGAATGCTTGCTGGTGGACTTGGAAGATTTGTCAGTGTTAGAGCTACACGTTTCACGTTTGTGCATCAGTGTATTAGTCACTGATATCAGTGTATCAGTGACTTAAAAGACGTGTCCTTTCTGTATAGTCGAGTATAAATATCAGAAGAGTTTGAAACTTTTGCTGAGCATAAAGTTACTGCAATATAGGTGAAAGGTGACAAGATGGACTCAAGATCATTAACAGTTATTTGTCGATTGCAAGACTATCTACACAAATGCACATTAGAGAACATTAGAGAAGGTAAAACCCTGTGACCATATGGACTCATAAAGACTGCTTCCTCATTAGAAAACAAAAAACTTAAGACCTACTGTATGAACTGTCTCGGCATTAGATTCTTTAGAGATAGATTCTTTTATTTATTTATTTATTCAATTATGGAGAGTCATCCGTTTCAGTGTGTTTATAATATTATAGCAGTTACATTATTGGATCATAAATATTGAAAACTCCTCAAAACTTGAATACAGTTACTATTCAGAAATCTTTATGCTCTTTTATTATTCAGTCCCTTTAGTTTTTGGTCTGTTATGTATTTTTGTTTACTTTCCACACACAGAATAGAGTGTAAAAAATATTGTACAACGCTAGGCACACCTGTCCACATCCAGCCAGGTGTTGCTATGAGGTTAGGTGAAACCAAAATGAAAGACAAGTGCAGTGCATATGCAATGGCAGGTCAAAGCATCCTGCGCCTCCTGACAAGTACCAGAGGTTAGTTGACAGTTGAGTGTCCGATTAGAATCCAAAAGGCATATCAACACTGTATCATACCTAACAGCTATTTACCTCTAGCGACTTGTTTATTATGAAGGATTGTGAAGCAATTTTCATTTGTTTTAAAAAGTTACCAAAAAAAAAAAATCTATATATATATCCCTCCAGAATCCCTGAATATTTCCCATTTGTTTATGCCTTTGTGTGATAGAAAAGTTTATACTCTACCCTGAGGACTGAAAATCCAGAAGTAGCTGCTCCTCTAGTCCCATCTGATGCATCTGATGTTAGTTATACCGTATCTTTGTCTTCTGCATTTCAATGCACAGGCTGTCTCGACCATCTCTACAGCATCTACAACCCCAGTAAATCCTTACACTGTGATGTGGTGGTGGTTTAATGGTGGCTGGTGTGAGCTCCTTGTCGTTGTACTAAACTGCTCCTTTTCTCTGCAGGTGTATTTATTGTAGCTGCCAAGCGCACTCCGTTCGGTACCTATGGTGGCGTGCTTAAGGATCACAGTGCAACAGACCTGGCTGAGCACGCAGCCAAAGCCGCCCTCGCTGCAGGGGGCGTGGCACCGGAGCTCGTAAACAGTGTCATCATGGGAAATGTCATGCAGGTAACTAAAATCCAACATCAGCTGTCACATTTAAACAATCACAAGTACTATCACATGAAAATACCTGTGTAAATACACTTATTTGTGTGCTGACTAGTGTCCTGTCTTCATCTACCCCCCCTAATTTCAGAGCTCAGCCGATGCACCCTACATTGCTCGTCACGTTGGCCTGAGGTGTGGCGTTCCTATCCCAGTGCCTGCTCTCACTGTGAACCGCCTGTGTGGATCTGGTTTCCAGTCCATCATCAGTGGTGCTCATGTAAGGACTTCACCAAGAATAAAAAACATTCTGGCAGGAATACAAAAGTACAATAAACCATGGTATTGTACACTCAGTGGCCACTTTATTAGGTACAAGTGTGCAGTGTAATGCAACCCAATTCAACTGCTCTGCCATAAAGTCTGGTTTAATGTTGCATATGATGTTTTTTTTCTTTGTTGAAACTATCATAAAAGTGTTAATTGAATTATACGTTTTTACGTTTTCACTGAGGTCATAGTTAGTGGTATTGTTGTACTGAACTGCATTATATTCTGAGGTGTTCCTAATATTCTGCCCCCCTCATATATGTAAATATGAATTAGAAACGCCTCTTAATACAATCTAGTCCACCACTTTTAACTATGACCTCAAAAATGAACATATAATTGAATTTACAAATGTCTGACAATGTCATCAAAAACTGAACATCATGAAGTTGGTAAAGAATGATGTTGTGGCAGTGCTGTTGTATTGAAATGCATTAGATTGTACAGCTGCACCTAATAAAGGGGCCACTGGGTGTATAGTGGAGAACAATATTCCACATATACAGTGATAATGTGTCTCACCTTTTGTCTTGATCTTCCCAAACAAAAACCTGCTACCTTGTGTGTGTTTGTAGGAGATTTGCCTAAAGGACTCAGAGGTGGTCCTGTGTGGAGGTTCAGAGAGTATGAGCCAGGCCCCGTACGCTGTTCGCAACATACGATTTGGTACAAAGTTTGGAGTTGATCTCAAGGTTGGCTTTTGATTGATTTTTCTTTCATTTTCTACTCCCACAATACTTGACTGCAATGTACTGCACATGAAGCCATACGATGACCATAAAGACAGCTTGTTAATAAACGCTCTGACACAAAGATAAAACCTCCCCTCGTCTGCCGGTCAGCTAGAGGACACTTTGTGGGCGGGTCTGACTGACCTGCACATCAAAATCCCAATGGGCAACACGGCGGAAAACCTGGCAGAGAAATACGAGATCACACGAGAAGATTGTGACAACTATGCATACCAGACGCAACAAAGGTGGAAAGCCGGTAAGACGGAATTCATTTTTTTAATATCTTTACTTTTCATGGTCTTCTCACCTTACATAGTAACTCTGAAATATGTTGCTTTTGAGAAGAAAGACTTCGTCATTTTGCATCCGAGATGTTTCCGCTCAAGGCAAGTGCATTCTTAGTAGTTAAATGATAACTATTTTTCTATTTACAGCTCATGAGGCTGGTTACTACACAGCAGAAATTGCTCCCATTGATGTGAAAGCCAAGAAAGGCAAGGTGTCCATGGCTCAGGATGAACACCCTCGGCCTCAGACCACACTGGAACAGATGGCCAAACTGCCCCCGGTCTTCAAGAAGGGAGGGACTGTTACTGCTGCCAATGCTTCGGTGAGTTAAAGCCTAAGGTGTTGTCTCCTTAAGGATCCGAGGTGATCAGTATATCTTTTATCATTCGAGTTGAACGTCAAACAAGTGGTGTGTCCCACTTCGGGCATTATCTTCAAAGTGTTCAATTGCTTTAACATGAAAAGCTAGAAACAACCATTTTAGTTGTTTTCATGTTTTAACTTTTATTAATGCGTGGTCAACATACAAGACAAGGCTGATTTTCTTGCTCAATGAAAAATTGACAGTCTTTTGAAGAAAGCGATACATTTAGCTCCTTCATCACCTTTGTCGTGTTTTTTCGTTTAATCAGACAGGAGGCATTACACAGAACCTAAAAGTAGTTAATCACTTTGAAAATAGAATGATTCTGATCTCTTTTGTTAACGAGATAAGATTCTGTATTGTCTTTTCAAGCACTTGAAGGAGTTGTGACTTTTTGTAGTATCATTTAGAGTTCCACAGCTTTACCTGAAGACAGTAAAATATATTTTAATATGAACATCATGCAACCATTCTTACTTCTACCATGAGGAATTGCCTACTATTACCACATCTAACATTCTCTGCTTGATCTCCAGGGTGTATCTGACGGTGCCGCTGCAGTGGTGATCGCAAGTGAAGATGCGCTGAATGAGCACAAACTCACTCCACTGGCAAGAATAGTGGCGTATCATGTGTCAGGCTGTGACCCAAGCATTATGGGAATTGGTGAGTGAAACCACGGTTAAAAGGGAATGACTGACCAATAACCTGTTGTGGTGTTCAACACGATCTCCAATAGCAAGAATGTCTTGTTTCCTTCTCGTCATCTTAGGTCCCGTTCCAGCAATCACAGAGGCTCTTAAAAAAGCCGGTCTGACTCTCAACGACATGGATCTTGTGGAGGTTTGTTACTAGTGAACCAATAGCTGTGACTTCTTACCTCAGATTATGTCACACATTCAAATGTTTACTTATGTAAAAATACATTAGTGTTATCATAAACATGTAAATAAATTACCAAGAGTAAAACTCCTTTCTCTGAGGAAAAGTGTCCCTGGTGACTGATAATATTATTATATATGACATTATTAGATTGTTCACACTGGTGCATTAATGTGTAAGCAGCAATTTACTGTTGTAGCTGGCTGAGTTGGAGCAACTGCAGTTGTCATGAGACGGTTAATGGGGAAAAATTGGGTAATTTGATCAGGTAATCTTTTGGCCTCAAGTTTGAATTTAAATGAAATCAGGTGATAAATTTAAAGGGGAAATGTCTCTTTGGTGGAACTGCTAACAAGTCATAGATATCTGAAACATGAGAAGGCGCCCCAAATATGCACCGCTTTTTATTTAAGGGGGTCACAAGCCAAAAAAAAAGGTTGGAAACGAATGGTTCAAATTTTAACAATGTGTTAGATTTGATAAGCTCATTAGATGTTGTTTTTTTTTTTTTTTTTAATGCAAAATCTTAATCTGCCATGTAACTAGTAACTTTGGCTGTCAGATAAATGTAGTGGAGTGAAAATGTATGGGAATACAAGACTAATGTAGCTTAAAATGGAAACACTCAAAGTACTTTAATTATACTTAAGTACAGGACTTGAGTAAGTGTGCTCAGTTACTTTCCACCACTACATTTCATATGTTTTGATTTATTCGGATGTTGATTAGCTAGTTGTGCCATCGATGTCATTTGCTTTGCACAGGTGAATGAGGCCTTTGCCCCTCAGTACCTGGCTGTTGCTAAGGCTCTTGGGCTGGATCCAGAGAAAAGCAACGTTAACGGTGGCGCTATTGCCATAGGACATCCTCTCGGTGCTTCTGGAGCACGCATCACTGCTCACCTGGTTCATGAGCTCAGGTAGCCTAGTCATTAGTGATTATATGTACAGTATATCAGCTGAGGTGTCGGCATGTTGAGTAGCTTTGAATAATGATCTTTGTTTCTGACAGGCGACGAGGAGGCAAGTACGCTGTTGGCTCTGCCTGCATCGGTGGTGGTCAGGGCATTGCCATTGTCATCAAAAATTGCTGACTGAAGAACCTGCCAGTATCAGAAGAATTCCTGTCAAAGAATGTCCCACACTCCACTTGCAATAAAATTTAGTTCACACATGCTAAAAAGAGATTTTTTTTATTTCCCCCGCATACACATAAACTGGTTAATGTTCTATCAACGTGAGGCATTGCTGCTCGGGTTTCCCCTGGAACACAAACAAAAGTATCACTCACGACTCATTTTTTTCCTGCTTACTCTTGTTATTTCTTTCAGTCTCTTTATACAAAATGCACAATCAATGTTTCAGTCCGGTGTTGCCTTGAAAAGCCCTGCGAAAATAAAGAGCTAATTCATGTGTCTGACCGTTGTACCAGAGTGCTGCAAGAGTCTGTTTCTGTATGTGTCTGAAACAAAGAGGTAGCTCCTTGATCAGATCAACCCATGTAGCATATTATTAACTCATAAAGTGCAGTTCGTGGTGGGTTAGAGTGAGGTTTAAAGGAACTCTGATGGTTGCCTTAAACGCTCTCTATCACGCCTTTATCAGGGATTATTATTGCCAGAAAACATGTCTGACCTGTGATGGCTCCAGCAAAAACTGTTTTTTTGTATTTCTTTGTCAGAGAATCTCAGTAAATTGAATTTTTTTTTAAAAATGGAAGTTTTCATCTGCAGCCCTTGACAGCAGCCTATGCTTTTTTTTTTAGTTTAGCAGGGAATTGAGATTTAACAAACAACTGCTACTGGTTTTTATTTTAGTTCTAGTGGTAATTTTTATTCAAACAAATAGCTTTTTTTTTAAATTTTTTAAATGTATGCCTACATAATCAGGCTCATTTTTAGTTTTATATTTACTAAAAAGATGTATTTAATTAATCAAGACCAGTGAAACTTTACTTTTGTTACTTTTTCTTTTTCTGCTGCTGCAGGAGATATCGATATTTTCTTAACTAGTAAAGGGAACTTTGAACTTAGATTATTTTGTTACATATGCTCAAAATGGTTTTAGAAAAACTGATAACATACAACCGTAGTGAAAGTATTACTGAATGGGTGGTATTTGATGATGGACTTCTGTGCACTTAACCATTTTTGGACCATTAAAAACCCTCTTTGAATTTGTTAAAGTTATATTATTTCTTTTTTGAACAATGCAAAGCAGGGGAGTACGAGTAGACAAAAGTCCGCATGCCAAATAAATACATAGCAGCTACTAATGTATTCATGTATTCTTATAACAGGTAATGTATGGGCAAAACAAAAGAGAGCATCAAATGTGCTTCACAAATAAATAAATAAATACATTTTTAAAAAATCAAGTTTTTAAGCTTTGCTGTTACGGGATTGTGTAAAGACTGTTCTGAGATTTTTTTCACATCAATTATGAAAAGTCTAAAAGTGATCAACATTGTATTTGGTTTTTGGCTTATGGATATGATATTTTACTTAAAGATAAAAAGCTCTATATAATCATTAATTGTTTGCATGGCCAGATAAAAACAATGATATTTTAAAGAAATGAATTTATGTAACGAAAATCTGTTCAAAATGTCAGGGAGTGCCAGTGCAATGATTATTTTATTTCAAATGTACCGTGAGAATAAAGGAGAAATATATTTAGGACTACAAGGACCATCGCACGCTTGAAACTCGACGCAATTACGTCAACGTCATGGTGCAGCATGAATATATGCGTCACATCCCCGGATGTCGGTCTTTTTTTCATAGCAAAGGTAAGAGTGCCTTGCCTTCGTGTTACTGTGGGAATAAAATCTGTTTTCATCTGTGTTATAGAATAAAAATTTCAGTTTTCAAATATCAGGAGACGAATCTGTGTACTTAGGTGACGCATTAGACGTCGTTATTACCATGATTTATCCGTCATGTTGCTGAAATAATGAGCAGTTTGGTGTATCGGCAGTCCTAGGCCGCTGGCTAGCCTTCGTACTGTCTGTAACGATAGCGAGCAGCTAAATAGAAACGCGTTGTCCTTCGTCGCACTTATGTGCCGTTTACAAACACAGTTCCGCTGTCTCTCGCTTAATCTTCCTTTAAAAAAATGAAATTGGCATTTTTAGAAGACAAGTAGTTGGCTAGCCAGTGTCCTGTGTTGCTAGCTACTAGCCAGCATTACTTGTCATGCCTCTTCTGGATTGGCAGTTGCTGTGGCGTTTAGCACTCCACTATGAACATTTAACAATTGTTTGTAGAATGGTTGTTTTTTTTTGTTTGTTTTATTCCCCATGCTACTTACCAATGCATAGTGTAATAAGACTAGGAACATCATTTACTTGAAGGCTGTAGTTGTCATTGATAGTGCTCCTCTGCTGTGTTTGGTACCGGAGCCAGTTCACTATATAACAGCACACAATGCACTGTCCAACCTGGGCAGGAATACAATTTTTTGCTCAGATGATTAAAAATAAACGATATCAATTACATTTTTGTGACATTGCTGCAGTAAGTGTACCAACATTTATCTTTCTTACTGTGTCAGATGGCAGAGGGAGACAAGAAGTCTGCCAAGAAGAAGCATGGGAGCCGGAACCCAGTTCTGGCCCGGGGAATCGGCCGCTACTCCCGTTCCGCTATGTACGCCCGGCGGGCCATGTACAAGAGGAAGACAAAGACCACTGAGACCAAGGTGAGGGCATATCTATGACACCTTGCAAAATGAACATTAAAGAGGCCATGTCCACATCGCAGTTGTTTGTCAGGTTTGGATGATAATTTGATCTTGTTTCAGGTGGAGAAAAAGATTAAGATGAAGCCCAAGGCCACTGTTTCCAAGAATGTTGGAGGAGACAAGAATGGAGGCACTCGTGTTGTCAAGCTGCGCAAGATGGTGAGTGATGTAACTAGTCTTTACCTTCAGACTGGATTTTGTTCATCTTAATGACAGTCGAGAACTTAGATGTAAGTATGCAAAGAGAAACAGAATTCAAAATATGAGTACCTACATGTTTGGACCAATCATTAACAGTTGCCTGAGTGAGGGGGAATAAATTAGTTTACTGTTCAGGAGATCCATTAAAACTACTGGAGTCATACATAGTGTTCAGTGTTTTAGCATTCACCAGACAGAGAAATGGACATCAACTTAAAAGCACAGGCAGCAACAAAGCAAATCTTCAGTCTACACACGCAAATGTTCTACGCCACACACTTCGAAGGTTGTTTACCAGGCTACTTTGGTAACAGTAAAATGGCAGAAAACGGGTTTTTCTTCTTTTTTAAGTCTACACTCTGAAGTTTATTAGGTATACCCAGCAAAAACTAATGCAATCTAATACAAAAGTCGCACAATAAGTCCTACCTTCATGAAGGTTTCGGTGTTCAGTTTGTCTTGAAACTTTTAGAGAGGTAGTAAATCAACTTTTTCATTTTGGAGGCTGCAATTTGTGTTGTCGAATTGTATTGTGTTATACAGACAGGTTTCCGTTATTTTGTGCACCACACTTTTTAGGCTTAATTATTGGACAAAACCTGTCTGTATAATACAATTCACTTCAAAGGCACCCCACACTACACCCTCCAGAATTATCAAACATTATAACCTTTAGGGAAAGATTTATTGCAGGACTGTTTGTATTCAACTGCATTGGGTTTAGCAGGGTGTTCATAATAAACTGGCAACTGTGTGTGTGTATAGGGTTGAATTTTTGCTTGTAATCATTCTGATAATGACCAGTCATATCAGTTGATACAGTGCTGTCAACACCAAAAAAAACCCCCAAAGTGTCAAGTAAGAAGGAGCCCACCTGTTAATTTTTTAAGTGCATATCATCCACTGGATTTCTGCAGCAAACCCAGAATTAAAATAGTAATATTTTTGTGCGCTCCCACTTTAGCCCCGCTACTACCCCACAGAGGATGTTCCTCGTAAACTGAAGAGCCACGGCAAGAAGCCATTCAGCCAGCACAAGAGGAAGCTGCGCACCTCCATCACCCCAGGAACTGTACTCATTCTGCTCACTGGTCGCCACCGTGGAAAGGTGAGACCCCATTTCTTACACATGCCTTGAACATTCCAATCAATATTATGAAGTAGCAGAAAATGATTCACACAATGCTCCTTAGAGGGTTGGAACAACTTAACTGGTGAATATCTAATGACCCTTTTATGACAGGGTTTGGGAGTAATGTTATTAGTAAAGAATCCGCTATGGGGGTTTGAGGAGCAGGAATCTGTTTGCTTTTAGGACTGAAACAGGATAATCTCTCTAACTTTCATATATTGTACAAAAACTTGTTTGACTTGATGTATACTCTCATATACAAGTATTGGTCATTATAATCTACATGTAATCCAACTTCCACAGTTAAAATTCTACATCTTAGAATATGAGCCTGCATGATATTGGTGCAATGCACAATGGAGTGCAGTTGAAAATGGACATGATAACCTCAATTAAGTGCTCAGATGAGTCTAATGCAGGAACTATGACACTTGGCTAAAGGGACCTCCACCTGTGAAGTTTTTTAACCTTATTTATATACTGTTGCGTGACAGTTAACTCTACACCATTTCTGACAAACTGATATTGGTCTAGTATTTTAATTCACTATAATTGTGATGGATTTGTTTTTTTTTTTCATTAAATGTCATAGATCAAACTGTCTTATATTAGCAACATGATGACAGTGCTGTATCACCATCAGTTTCCATAAGGAAACTCATAGAACACACAGTATCAAACAATATTGGCTGTCAAAAAAAAATCAGTGGTGCATCCTTATTGTGCATGAAAGATTTCTGCTGAAGGACACATTGTGGGTTTAACATCACTATAATCACACACCCTCAGTACCACAGACATTGTCCCTCCCACTCTCAAACACTACACGGGCAAGTTATGGAAGCAAGTATGCCCACACAGACTTGGAGCTTTGGCTGACCTAAATAATGTTTCAGCTATGAAACTGACAAGCAGAGAGCCCTCGTGATTAAAATCAGGAGTGCGTGTCAAGTAGATTATTTTCCCCCCGTCTAAATAGCTGGGCATGAAAGTTGATTGCAGCTATTAAATTGTCTTATTGAAATGGCACAAATGTTAGTTTTTTCTGAGCTCACTGGACTCCATTAGTTGAAGGATCCTTTTTGTGCCCCCAAGTTGGCACTAAATATTACATGTAGTCGTTGATGCAGTAATTGAGCGCCTTGTGCGCAAAACGAGGCCGAATACAGTAGCTTCACATCAATGACCCTCTTTTTCCCTTTTTTCTTTTTTAGCGTGTGGTGTTCTTGAAACAGCTCTCAAGTGGTCTCCTGCTTGTCACTGGTAAGTATCAATATTTTTGGTGACTTTTTGGTTACTCAACATGAATGGACATTATAGAAGAATCATTTATAATTCATAGTAGTAGCACTGTCAGTACAGTGTTGGGCATCTTAATTCTCCTTTTTTAACATCAGTGTTTTCTTGTTTTCTTGCGTACTTTTAGGACCTCTTGCCTTGAACAGAGTTCCCCTGCGCAGGGCTCACCAGAAGTTTGTCATTGCCACCAACACCAAAATGGACATCTCTGGCATGAAGATCCCCAAAACCCTGAACGATGCCTACTTCAAGAAGAAGAAGCTGAGGAGGCCCCGTCACCAGGAGGGAGAGATCTTTGATACAGAGAAAGAGGTGAGCTAACTTTGATGTCTCAGAATACACTACGGGACATTGGCTCCCAGATTAATGATAATGATTAATGATAACTGACTCAGTGGTTTTCTTTGTCATTTGCAGAAGTACCAGCTGACAGAGCAGAGGAAGGAGGACCAGAAGGCTGTTGACGCTCAGCTCCTGCCCCTCATTAAGAAGGTACCTCAGCTGAAAGGGTACCTGCGATCATCTTTCTGCCTGTCTAATGGTGTCTACCCACACAAACTGGTTTTCTAAATGTGTTGAAATAAAGAGTTCCACCGTCTTAAGCCATCTCTTGCCTTGTTTGTACTGACATTTTTCTTATCTACACATAGCTCGGATGTTTCCTAGCCAGATTTCAGCTATTCCAGCAGCATAATATAGTATTTCCAGAGCTACAATAGTGTATATAACTTGTAGTTTTATTGGTGACTTTACTGTGAGGTTTTAGTGTCTTGTGAGAGTGAAACTGTCCTGGCAACTGACTACATGTGAACACCATCCAAAATATTCAAGGTTAATGTGCTTATGTAAAAATAACAGGAACTCCTTAAATGTTGCAGTGGCTCAACTCAGAGTGTATGGGATATTCAGTGTACCTGAGTCTTTCATATCCCATTAATTGACTTTTCACTACTGTTGCAAATGCGACTTGATAATTTTATCCCATTGATAATGTTTACATGAATATACTATAAATAAGTTTGTATGAATTTCAATACCAGTCATCTATACATTTCAAGAAGTACCTGGTCATATGGGATTATAAATGTCCTGGTTCAATTAAGACATAATGAAGCAGTGCAACGAAATGACCACACTAGACATTGGACCCAGACAGCTCAACAGCTACGCTTTAATTAAAAAAATGACATGTCTAATGTAACAAGACAAAAATAAATACAAGTGTTTCATCTCTTTAACATGGCCACGGTTTTTTTTTTATCCTCAAAAACAGAACAAAGTAAAAAGCAGCACAGAAAAGGCAGCGGCCCCTTGCCAAGGAATGATAAGTGCCTTTGTCGAATCAGTCAGTACTGTATGTATGGTCAGCTGGTGGCGTTCCCTCAGCCGGACTTGAATAGCAGAATGGCCACCTGACCCAAGTAGAAGTAAATGAAATGCTTGGTCTCATGAGTCACGTAGCTGCCAAAGTTCCTCCCAACGATGCAGTGCCAGGTTGGGTTATACTTCTTGTCGAACTCCTGTGTGGGACAAAGACATTGTATTCATCAGAAATTTGTGGAAAAACGTTTGGATGTAAGAAGAAAAATATCTCCTTGCAAGAATACATAGCTTAGTGAAACATATAAAATAGTTGAAGATGAACAGACTATGCTATTGCTTGAACATCAAAACTAATGTTTTTTTTTTTCTCAGAACATACAAGTATCACTCTTCCAAGATAAGACTAAATTTTACATATCACTCATGATTACACCTTAACCATTTTGCTACCATTCTCAGTAATGTCACTGGGTGGAAATACATAAAATTTTATCTATATTCTCAGGCTTTGAGAGCTAGACATAAAAATTTTTGATAAGAATGCACTCCAGGCTTGAGCTAGGTAATTAACTTCGACTTGCCTAAAGTCTGGCTTTTTGGCTGTTGTAGGGTTGTAATTCTAAAATGTGTATTTAGGCCCGACAGCTAAATTATAGTGAGGGGAAATTGATGATCTTCTGTGCCCTTTGACAATCTTTTTTTTCCCCTTAGTGATCTGGATAAAGTGCTGTATCTTATCATATTGCCAACTTTGCAAATATATACAATATAAACTTGGACAATTTCATCAATATCACCTGCTGTAAAAACTGTTGAGGTGTTCACTCATCAAAACTCAGGGGAGTGCGTGGAAGATAATATGCAGCTATACATAGGTATTTGAAAGTCTTTCTATGACCATCATGACTGGACGCGTGTCCCTTCCTGCTCTGAGCAGGAATGCAATCATGAGAGATGAAAATGTGGTCAGGTGGTTTGTGAAGGACAGTCAGTCCAAGAGGGACAGATTTCCTCAGGAAGAGTGGAAACAATTGGAAATACCAGGCAGGGTGTGTACCATGAATGATACACAGGACGGTTGGTGAGTGAGTACCAAAATAACTTTACACCACTTGCTGCAGTCACATCACTGCAAAATCTGTCAGTTTAACAGAAATAATAGATTTTGGTCACAAGTCAGCAGGTGAAAGTTACACTGCGTGAACCTAGTTCGTGAACTAAGCTGAAGAGAGGATGTCTGATGCGCCAGCAGTTGGTTTTTTACCTTTTTGATGTATGCAGCGATATCTTTCTCGATGTTGTACTTCTCCAGGGCCTGCGTGGCACACTCCACGGCGTCCTGCTGCATGTCCTCCGACATGTCAGCGTTTTTGATCACTGCCTTTCTGTCAGACATGGTTGCCCTGGGAAACCGAAACACAGCGGAGGATTCATCATCATCACAGGCGGATTGGCAAACACACAATGCAATCGACTCTAGACCGCGAGCATCCCAACAGTCCTCATCGTCGATTAACTTAAACGGTACTGTATCCAGAGCATAAAGGGTCTCATCTGCCCATAGCGGAAAAAAACTGCTAGTTAGTGACGAAGTTATCGTTATATAATAATTGACACATAATATTTGTACGAGCCATTTCTACAAGTGTTGCATAACAACTTCCATCAGCGGCAAGCTCACTGGATGCGCGCTCTGCGTAGTTTCTATGGATACGCAAGACATTTGAGATTATCGTCTCAAATTTACCAGAGGTTTCAACAAGAATCCTATGAAATGCGAGCCTGCATAATGAAAGCACATTGCTGCGAGTGCCTAACGTTAGAAAGCAGTGAAAAAACATGCGTAAACTGCTTCAACGTGCAGGGCACCAAAATAAACACCCCGTTCTCGTAATAATATAACGTTTGACATAAATAGGACTCTACATCATCTGAAGTAACGTGTCACAGGGAGAAGGGTTTGCTAGCAACACCTCGCCACATGCATACTGAGCTATAATGAGCTGTTGATTAGCTAACGTTAAAGCACAATAACTAGCTGTCAATTCATCCACTAAAAGGAAAAATGCAGTCTAAACATAGATGTTGCCGTTTCTATAATACTTAAAAGAGAATAAATTAGACACCAAATAATTTTCTGAATGCGAAATCTTTAAGTTTACCTATTAGTCTCCCGTATACTGTTTGTCTAGTTTTAAAGAGACGAACGCTCCTGTAGTGACAACTCCCGCGAAGTGGTTGACACAAAAGTAATGTGGGTGTGTGGTGGTAAGAGACTGCTGCCCTGACGTGTTTTTATTGGCTGATATTAATGCACAGGGCGAAGTCATTGGCTGGGCGAGGCCTATCTTTCCGGTGTTTCTGACTGCATTTTATTTCAAACCGTCATGCCTTGCGACAGATTCGTTTCCGGGGCAACCATTTGTAAATAACTTTTTTTTTTTTTGCACACCACATTTAAAAAAAAAAATAGCCTGAGTTTTATTTTTAATCAGTGTCCTTCTTAGAAATTTTTTTCTAAATTAAAAAAAAAAATCCTTAACATGAAACAGTTTTCTTAAAACAAGAAAATATGACGGTATTTCGTTATAACAAGAAGCCATTATTTGAACGGCATTGTTGTACACACAAATGAAATATACAGTATGCTGGTATAGTGTTGACACGGGAATACTCTCGACTTGTCCCATTTCAAACATGAAAATTTTAAATCATTTTAAAAAGTTTCAAGGCCAAATGTCACGCTCGAGATATTAAAAAAAAAAAAAAAAAAAAAAACATACAAAAGATTGGTTTACAAAATGGTTCTCATTCTACAATCCGACACTATGTACCTCACCAGATAATTTTCTATGATCTTAATACTGAAAAATATGTGAAAATGAGAAAAACATGTTATGTGTTTTTCTTATGTAGCCAAAAAAGCCCATCCTGCAGCATCCAATTTTCATAAGAGGCTCTAGTTACAATAAACTAATTTTTCAGAGGATTCTAAAAACAAAGTGAACATGAAAATAAATAAAGTCTGACAATATCATTTTTTTTAATCCATTTATTTTACTCATAAAGTTGGATGTTGACAAGCCCACTGTTTTACATTTTTTCTTAAATATTTTCTGAACTATTTGCAATAATTCACATACAAAACCGATTTAACAGCCCTATTCGTAATATTCGGGGTTTTTTTTTTTTTTTACAGATTAAAATCTGTCTCACAGGATACACTGTAGCAGTTACCTGGTTAGCCTTATTACTTGTATCTACTGCTTTCAAATGCCCCCTGAAAATTGAATATACAATAATTCTCAGTCTTACAAACATGTAATCATTTTCACACAACCACATACAACAGATTCAAGTCTCTCAGTGTAAGAGTCATATTCACAAATCAATCAAAAACTGAGAAAAATGTATATTCTCATTTGTCCAATATTAGTGTCTATAACCAGAAACTGAGCCAATTAACCACAAATATTGTTTTCATCATTACATTTCTAATTTTTTAGTTTCTCCAAGTTCGAAGATAAATACTACAGGTTAAAAAAAACACACTCTTAAATTTCCATGGTGAATGAGTTTTTAAAAACTACTAAGATATAGCAGTGATACTGCTGTCTTGTCTGCATGTGTAACAACTCAGCCAAAGTATTTAAGGACACAACTGCCATGACAGTGGCGATGACAGTGGTACTCATTGTTCATGATGGACAAATAACTGTAACAGAGGCCGGTCCACATTAAGACTGCTCCTATAGGTTATACTGTAATCCTTTTATGGAATATTCAAAACTAAATGTATGCAAGTGTGGTATTAAAAAAAAAAGAAAGAAAAAAAAAAATCACTGTTGAGCATGATTTAAAAACTTGCTTTAAAAAATTGAGTCCATAAGCCTTCATACACAACCATGGAGAATAAAAACTTAAGGTAAAAACACAATAACAATTTTGCTGTGCAGTCGTGTGTTTTTAGTTTTAAATTACATTAATAGGGGTGATTTCAACTTACGATAGAAAAAAAAATGTCCAAAACAAATAATTAAATTGACTTTCACAGTTTTTTTCAATAACATAGTTGACTAGAAAGACTAACACACAAACACACACATTTGTACACATGTTTTTGATTTTGTTTGCACGAAAGCTGTAGCCTTAAATACAGATGTAAGTGTAACTTCACTCGCTGCGGTCCTTTGGCTCTCTGTATTTGTACTGGATGTATTCAAAGACGTCTCTCTCGCTATCCACCAACAGAGGCTCCCCTGCCACACCTACAACAGAGCCACAAAGAAAAGTTGCCATATTAAAAGCTGTGAAAGCATCAATCACTGGTGACTTACCAATGACAGGAGTGAGCGGGGTTGGAACAGAGTTCAGATGGTTCATATCTTATTTGACTGAGACTCACCAGTGACCCCAAGTGGTCGTATGGTGTACTCATTAAGAGTGAAGCCCTTCTCCAGAGCATGAGTTCTCATATTTTTATTAAAGATATCACTTCCAGTGAAATACAGGACTCCACAGTAGTACTGGTCCTTGGGAATTAACCTTGGGAAGTGGGGAAAGGACAGTTAGAGAGCAGGAAAAAACAGCTAATTAGGAGAATAAACAAATAAAAACCTCTTTATTTTGTCTGCAGTGTATCCAAATTTACAACACTAAACTGGGCCTGTTTAGTGTTGTAGTATGTAGAGGTAATTTTTGAACTGGAAGACTATAATTTGATCCCCTCAACAAATTAATTCACATTATTATCCTGACAAAAGATAATAAATCCCTACCCACTGAATCAGTCCATGCTGTTTTGTATAAATAAATGTTTAAAAAAACCTTAACTGGAAATATTGAGAGTGATATAAAGCAGGGCACCTAATATCAATACGCCTGTGAGGGTATTCTTCCTCATCTTCTTCACTCGGCTGCAGCTGGCAGACCCCCTAGAAAAACAAGATCCAGAACACTGTGACCACAGTCATGCGCTTCATGGGTTGGGCATAGTTACTCTGCTAACTGTGTTACCAGTCACAATATCAAACACATACAGCTGAGCACACAAGAACAAAAAAAAGCACAGGCTTCACCATGAACTTTGTGTCTCCTTTGGACAGAGTGTCGGTCACAAACCCACTGGACTCCAAATGGTCGACCACGGCATGGAGGAGCTTGGGCTGGAAAAGAAAAATGGACCAGAATGAATCAGAAAAAGATAAAAAAAAGTCAACCTGCAGCGCATGGCAACACATGGCATTTACAACAGTAGAGAAGAGTCCTACCTGCTTCTCAGTCTGAGAGGTGTAGTTTGGGTGGGTAAGCAAAATATCAATATCACCACTCGATGCAGCACCTGGAAATTATGTGGATCAATATCATGATTAACAGAGTTTGGACTCCTATCATTAACTGAACATCAACTGTAATAAACTTGAAGGGGATTTTTTTACCTCTCCTGTAACTTCCACAGATTGTTCCAATATATTCTGTATCAATTTTCTTCAACTCTCCAAGAATCAGCATCTAAACAAAAACACAAGTACTAAGAGTTTGAAAACTCCACATGAAACTCATCTGAAGATAACAGAAAAATATAAAAGCTTGATTACCTCCATCTTTCCCATTTCAGCACGTGGAATCCTCATCTCAAACTCCTCAAAGTACCTGAAGGTAACAAAATAATCCATGAAACACAGCTCATGTATAAATAACGGACGAGTTTAATATATTCAAACAGTTTTATTTTGATACTGATGAATTACACATATAGAAAAAACATTCTAAGAGCAAACTTACTTGAGTCCAATCTGTTGATGGTGGTTTAGCTTGTGCTCAACCATTTTGAGATCTAAAATTACAGCAAAAAATAACATTGGAAAAACGCTGCTTAATTGAAGTAATACTATAGCTAAATCTACATTGTGTGCAACATTTATTGAGCATGCTATGCAGTGTGTAGAAAATCAAACAAGGTCATACAGACAAGAATAAGATTAAACAAAAATATTCTAACAACTCTAAGTAAACCGCTAGACAAACCTTCTAATGTCTTCACCCCTTCTTCAACAAACTTCCTGGCGGCAGCAGGGCTAAAGTTAAGACCCAAAAGATGTAGCTTGTTACATGAAGCACATCCAGGAAATGTACATGAACAAATAAACCTAAAAATGCAGTGTCCCTCTGGCGACTGAATTGTCAAATTCAGCCAATGCTTTTTGATTAGACATGATGCATTTCACTGTGAATGTCCATGTAAAACATTTAATAGGATTTTAATTTGTATTTGTAACACTTAAGACATACCCAATTCCAGTGACTCTGGTGAGGAGATTGATGGAAGAGCTGGTGTCATCATTTCTGATCTAGAGAAAAATATAAAAGTAGCACATCGGTCTGTGTAATGTGTTAAAATTAAGCTATTATTAAACAAATATACAGTGTGTCATCAATCATGTGTTCCCACGCCCGAAGGCTCACTTTTTCCAGTTTCCGTAGTTTGCCAGTTTGGAGGAACTCATCAATCTTTTCTGCTATTTTAGCTCCAACGCCATCCTGTTGAAATGTGAAAACAAACATGAAGGCGGTGAATAGTGAAATCTGCAGCAGTTATGTAAGATGTTCAGAGTAGCTGCTGAAAAATATTTTCAGCAGAGGGCATCACATAATACACAACCACAGCAACATGAGCACATTAGTGTTAGGGAAGACAAATAATGCTGGCTTCATTTCCAGTTTCCAGATATCAGTACACTGAAATGAACTGTCTAAAGGCAGTAAAGATCAAGTCATCTTTTCCAGTAAAGTGTTGAATTTGGTCAAATCATCCTGAAAAGTTACCGAGAAAAAAAATCAATCAAAAAGTGTGGACAAGCCATTAGAGAACTCTGTTATGACTGAAATTTGAAGGGCAAAAAATGGATTATGATGAGAAATCTAGCGATTATTCTTCTATGATGAATATGATCATTACACCACCATACTTTTAAATATGTATAAAAACATAGAACAGAATTTCTTTATAAAGCACAAGCATGACACATGGTCAATACAAAACCTTTATACTGACCGTTACATTGTTACCAGTGCCTTCAAATATAACTATTGAACATTATAACCATCACAAAGATAGAATTTATTACAGGACTTTACACTGCATTACAGAATCTCAGTTTGTACATGTAGTTGTTTGTACTACCCAAAATCTCATGATAGATTTGGACCATTGTCAAAAGTTTTTCACATATTTACCAAGTGTCGAAAATTCGCTAATGTATTATATACATAAGGTAGCCAATTAAGACATTAAAATAGTTTTCAGTGCACGTACCAGTTTCTTGGCCTCTTCACCACTTCTGATCTTGTGAGGGTACTTGGCAATAGTAGATGCTGCTTTCCTAGCCACAGCGAACAATAAAAGTGGTTATGGAATAGCAAAACAACAGTTATATATATATAAAAAAAGCTTTGATTGAATTTCTGCAACAATAAAGTTAAACAAAGTTTTATCAGTATTAATCATCAGGTTAATGATCTCTACCCCCTCTCAGTATGCTCAGTATTCAATGCATTATACACTCAATTTCCAGGTTATTAGGCATACCTAGCAAACTAGTGCAGTTTAATACAACAGTCCTACCATAAAATCTCACTCATATGAAGCTTATGTTGTTAAGTTTCTGTTGAAACCATTTAAAAGAGGTACTGATTCAACAATATGGTTATTTTTGAGGCTGTTAAATTGTATTTAGTTGTACTGTTGGGTGTTTTAAATATTTAGTCTCTCCTCACTGATATAATTCGTAGAAAGGGTAAGTGAAGTAGAAACACCTCTCGGTATAACCATACAATTCAGCAACAACACATACTATAACCTTCAAATTGACCATAAAGTTGAATCAATCATACAGTTGAGCACCTCTCTCAAGCATTTTCAACAAAAACTGAACACAATAACCTTAATGAAGGTAGGATTTATCGCTGAGTTATTGTATTAAACTTCATTAGTTTTACCTAGGTGTGCCTAATAAACTTGTGACTGAGATGCTTTCTGTAACTTACACGACCACTGGATGTATTAGATTTCACCAGCATAACACTTATTATACATTGCTGTATGAACAATAATTAAACCCTGGTCCTAAAACAAAGCACACCTCATTTTTGAGCCTTCGGAGCTTACCTGTATGCATTGTACTTGTGTATTGCCCTGTTAACATTTTTCTCGTAATTGGCCAGCTCTGGAAACAGAAGTATAGACATTGCATGACTTCATATTTCCCTCATACTCCTGTAGTTTATTGCCACTATTATAGGAAGGCATGTAAATACAGGGCATTTAAATGACAACACAGTGACCATCAGCGTACCGGCTTTTACGTCTAAACCGTCAACATTAGGAAATGCAAGAAAAAGTATGATT
Organism: Xiphias gladius; assembly: GCF_016859285.1. Lineage (NCBI taxonomy): Eukaryota > Metazoa > Chordata > Actinopteri > Istiophoriformes > Xiphiidae > Xiphias > Xiphias gladius. The sequence continues at coordinate 9,093,755 of NC_053418.1, read as the reverse complement.
TTGCATAATTTGACAAATACATTATACCTGTATTAAGTTTTTTAAGGGTTATTTTCATTTAAAAACAGAACACAGCTATCATGCTAGCCCCTGTTAGCTGAGCTCAGCCGTCTGAGTCCTGTTCACGTACCCACAAGAAAGTCTGTTATTCCCTCATTTAGCGATTCCTGCGGCGCTTTCCTCTTGCTCATTGTTAATTTGATAAACTCTCAACAGTCCTTTGGGAATTCGAACGGTCTTATGTGCAAGCGAAAAAAAGTTAAGAACAGCTAATGTTCTTAGTTAGCATTTAGCACATTAGCTACCTCACGCTGAACAATGACCGTACTACGTAGACGGGATAGCACATGCGTAATACGTCATAGATTCCCAAAGTGATACATGAAATCATGACTACAGCTTTTTTTCTTTTTTTTTTTTTTTTTTTTTAATTGAGCAGCGTTAATTTTCACATTGCATTGTAGGTTTTAATCAAAAAATGTTATATACAGTGACTTCACAAAAAAAAAATTCAGCCAGTTTTACACAAAAACAAAACAAAACACATCTCTGCAAACGATTCTTAAGGAGCAAATAGATTTTACCTTTAAATTTTGTAACTCTAACTTGTTTTTTTCTTCCAAGAGAAAATTGCATGTTATTCAGTAGCATATAACTGATATTCAGTAACCTGTGGTTGACCTTAAGTAATAATCATTCCATTTAAAATTCAGTTTTTTAAATTTACAAAATGAAACTACTTTTAAAACGTTAAAATAATCATCTATTGTACAAGTTTCAGTGTTATGTTACATAATATATCTACAAAATGAGAATTAATCTTGATAAAGCAGTGGATTTACAGGAACATCTCCTCCTCCTACTCCTCATGTGTTAGGAATCTATTTTTATATAAACTTTGTCCCTGGTGAATATCTTAATAGCCTCCTCGATTTCAGAAAGCCTACAATCAAGGTGAGCCCTTCTTGAGCGAACACTCAGATTGTCAGCTTTGAGAGGGAGAGACAGCAGTTCAGTCACCAGTGAGCGATGGGCTGAGGAAAAATCAGCAACAACAGAGTTAGACTGGCACTGTACGTGTATTACTTTAAGTGAATATTGTCATCATGAATGTAAGGACAGAGATAAAGAGCAACAGAGGCATACTCTCTTTTAGGGACTTCAGTGTCTCCTGTCTCTCACTCTCAGGCATCAGGGTGTGACCAGCTGGGACTGTAGGATCAGGTGCATTCCTCCTCCTCTCCTCCTCCTCTTTACGCCACTGCTCCTTCCTTTCCTCAAGACTTTAAGTGTTTGTTTGTGTGTGTGTGTGTGTGTGTGTGTGTGTGTGTGTGTGTGTGTGTGTGTGTGTGTGTGTGTGTCAATTAGATAGAGAAAAGACATGAGCAACATAAGTGAAAAGATGTCAAAAAATGTCAGAAAACCACCTTTGGTGAAGATACACATGTTCTTACCAAACAGGATTGATTAGGATTATGGTTGGAAGGTAAGGAGGTAAGAAATGGCATAGGAGTACTCACTACTGAGGTACCTGTCCCTTGACAGCACTGGGCACAGGCTTATCTCTTAGGTTGGTCAGTGACTGGGACCGACGCAGCCCAGTTTTTCCGGCAGCCAAGGCATTATGTTTTATGAAGTCTATGGTCTGACCTTGCACCTGTAACTGAATCCACATATAACAATGTATGAAATTAAAACAAACAGGAAATATTGCAGATTCACATCAAAGTGAGAAAAATGCACATTCATGTTGTTTAATAAATAATTTTGGAGCACGAGAAAACAATTGCAAGCCCTGCTCTTCTATTGTCTTCTCTCTCCTCTTTGACAGAAAAAATGAAATCAATACACTATATCTCTTATTGTCTGATCGTGTTAGTATATATCAATAAATTAAAAAAAAAAAAAAAGGCAATTCTCACTTGCAAATCCTCGTCATGTGTAGAGTTGCAGGAGGCAAAGCGTTGCAAAGCTACATAAGAAGGTTTGGACCGTGGTCTTGGTGGGGTGGTATTTCCACCATTAGAGTGGGCCTTCAGAAATTTTTGACACTGTGGTTTAGCAGTTGGACTAGAAACCTGTGTGAAAAAGACTGGATTAAAAGTGATCCTGTGGAAATATTCATAACGCAAGGATTTCCATCTTTTGTAGACACGTTCCTTACCTGTAGCTGAGCCATCACCCTGGATGGGACATTCTTGTATTTGGAGGAGGTCCAAAGAGCTTTGACTGGAACAAGACAAGACTGTGCTCTCTCAGCCTCCTGCTCCTTGCAGCGTCTCTGGATTTCCCGGAGAAGACGCACATTCTCTTTACTAAAGTCATGTACTCGCTGTTCTAAAGGGCCAAATATAAAAAAGTTGTCTCAATTACTTTTCTAATTTTTCATGTGGGTATTGTGCTTAATCAACCTCTCTTACTTGCTCTCACAAAATAGAAACCATAAAACTAGCTATAAGAAGAAACTCTGACGCTGCCATTCTACAAGACAAAACAAGCTTCTTCTGTTTTCGGAAAAGTAGAAGTTTACAGATCTGAAAAATTAAATGCACTTACTCTGTTTGGGAACAGGGGGGATCGAAATACCATCTAGTTTGAGTAGTTCCCCCACTACCCCTCTTTGTCCTCTTTCCAGAATATGGGTGGCATTAGGGCCAATACGGGGCGGATGTGCAGAGGTATGAGCACTGTAGCAGCCAGGGTGCAACACGGGATCTGGAGCAAGTGGCCCTCTGAGCAGGGCCAAAGTTCCATCATGGTTTCCCTCTAACCGTCCACGAGCTGGAGGAGGAAAGAAAAGTAAATAACTTACATTAATTTGAGGTCAACATTCATTTCTTATGACAATGTTCCCCAAGTGTGGAGGTAATTGGAATTCACCACAAAGCCAGCAATTCAAGTCTTGTTCCTGTAATATCTAACAAAAGGAGACAGCTATCTTAAATTGGTAGATATTCATTTTACTGTCCTACACTAACACATGCATACACAGTAAATTCTGTTTCAAGGGGGATTTTAGTATATACCATAACCCTATGCTTGCATCTAACCTGAAGCAGGTCGTTTGTAGTACTGAGGAAACAGAGAAGGATCTGGGGGGATTGGCCCAGATATTGATGATGGCCCCTCACACATCTGAGGCTGTAAGTGCAAAAACACAAACAAACAACAAACAAACAACAAAACAAAACAAAGATTAAAAAAAACAACATTATCAGATAACAAATATAATCAAGTCAAACACAAACAGATTTTTCACAGTGATACCTGACTATTAATTAGTGTTACTTAATGAAAAGCAAGATAGTAATTAACCACTGATTTCCTTAGGCCTGCAGGTGATGTATCAGCTGTGTTTATAGCCAATTTCAATGCCTTTTATTCTGACAAGGCACCATTTATAAAGGGTTTATAAGTTATTAAGTTTACTAATGTTTTATATGTCAATTACAAGCCATCAATAAGGACAATTTAGGGGTACCCAGGTTGTGGAAAATCCTCCTCCAACATGAAAGTTTGCCCATGACACGTTGTCTTTTTAGGTAGTTCTTTAATTCTTTTAGAAGACCCCTCCAGTGGACTGTTTGTCAAAATGTCATGTTGGAAGAGGATTTTCCACAACCTGGCAACCCCCGAGTTGACCTATAAATAGTTAGTAAACTATTCATTAACTTCTAAACCCTTTATAAATGTTGCCTTATCAGAAAGTGATGCCAAAACGGTCTATAAATATAGTTATAACACCACCTGCAGGCCTAAGGAAATCAGTGGTTATTATTATTATTATAGCTATAATGTTAACGCTTGTTTTAAAAGAATGAATGAATGAATAAATCAATCAGTCATTGTTTTGAATCCAGCTACGAAAATCCCCGTCCATTAGCTACCTAAGGGTGTCTAACTATAGCTATTGTTTATTAGCTTGTAAAGTTGGCTGATCAACACAGGCTCTGTCGACGAATCCCTGCTTAGAAACGAAACACAACCATGCGTTAAACGAAAAATATTTGCAATAGCTAACGTCGACCCAACAACTGAGTTGCATAAAGTCACCAATTTAATTCGTTTACCTTTAATATCGTCTTGTTTATCGGTTCAGGATTTCGTTCACACGCGCTGATGACGCAGGGGTATCAACCCTTGTTGCAGTAATCTTCACCATAGCAACGGTGCAGCCGCACGTAGAAATAGACCCGATAGAAAGGAAATGTCCCCAAAAGCGTCTCTCACGCCTCTCGAAATTTCATCCAAATCATCTAACTGATAAACAGCCGGGAGTTTATCATAAAGAAGACACGGACACAGCGATAGACTTCTCAAAACCGCCGGCAAATAGTGTGTTACTGACAACTATTTCACAATCACAGTCGGTTTAAGTTGCGGCGCATCAGTTTGTTGACATATACTGACAGTCGATAATTACAGCAATAACAATGATAGTAATCATACTTACGCCTAAAACAAAAGTCACATCCCATGATTTAATGGGTAGTTAACTCTAACAGGCCCGTGTTTACCCGCGTTCCCCCTGCCTCTTTACCAGTTTTGAGTTCTAGCAGGTGCATTTCTGTGTGAATAAGCGCTTGCTCCCTGCATCTGGCCTCTCAGGCAATCCAAATCGCCCCGTCTACGTCCCTAGGACTGCAGCACCCAGGATCCAACTGTAGCCCTAATCACAACTATTCCTAACCTAAATTAAAACATAATTACTCGATCGTTGGGACGTGCTGGGACGGTACACTGGCTACAGTCTGTGTACACTGCGCGCAACCTGAAAGTAACGTCCCCCTGACAAGCCCACCTCAGGGCATAAAGTGTCCCGCTCTCCAGCGACATTAGCAAGAGGTCATCGCCCCCGAGCGGTGTAAGAGATTTATTACACCTAAACAAATGCGGCGTTTCCACAAATTGTGCCGCCCCCTGTTTGTTTCACACTGGCAGTAGTTAGAAAATTGTAAATACATAATAGCATTGCAGTGATTGCATCGTAAGCATATTCCTCACGTGCCTGTGCTGTTGTAGTCCACGATCTCATTTTAAACTACGAAAATGTGATTTTTTTTTTATTTATTTTTTTAACCACAGCTATGGCAAGTCTAAAAAAAGCTTTTTTTTTGGTGACTCTTTGTGGAATAATTAGAAAAATGCATCAGGGCAGCGCGTCTAATCCTGCGATTTTTTTTAATTTTTTTATTTTTTGGATTTGCTGAGTACTGTGATAAAACTATAAAGACTTTTCACATGAACAGCATAGTGACAGACGTGCCTACAGCCATACCAAACACCTGCTGAGCACCAGAGGCCCGCTCAGCGTCAATCTCCACCACGTGAACACGACTTACATATGTAAACCATATACGTACAGAATACTGCTTGATAAGTTTTTTTGTTTTTGTTTTTTTTTTTTCTCTCTCAATGTCAATTATACAACGGCCCCGCCCTCGGCTGGAGGCCTGATATGCGCCTGCCCAGTGTGTTTGTCTGCTTTCTCCTTCACAGTGCCCCGCTGCGCCCAACAGCATCGAGAAACTCTGCACACTCCGCCCCGTAAATAAAAGGTAAGCAGTAACCGACTTCGGGAAATTGTCTGTTTTTGAAAAACTCATTGTCTAATGTCGGTTTGTCTGCGCGACGGTTTAGCTGTTGTCAGTGGTCGTGTGACTGTCAGCGAGACGTGAGTCACACATGCAGGGGCTTTGGGAGTGCAGCAGGCGTTTTGATGCCAGTGCGGGCCCGCATATCCCATTAGTGAACTGAAATTCGCCGCCGTAAACTGCCCGCAAAAGAATCTCCACGAATCTAAGTTTACCAGCCATGATTAATTTTGTCATCCCTGGTGGCGAAATGGGACAAAGGGGGGGGTCCCATTTTCTGTAAAGCTTTTAAAGGGGCGCATTTCTAACGTTGTGGTGCAATATCTAGTCTGCGTTACTTAAAAAAAATAGAGATTGTGTTTTAGAAAGGTAGGTTTGCAGTGGTGGCAGAAACAGAGGAAGCCAGAAGTGGACGCATCTGGCATATAAAAATACTCGTCCACTTACAGGACGGGGCGGCCTGATGCCATAAATCTGCCTGTTTGTCAAGAAGCACAAGGGCTATGAACAGCCGCATAATAAGAATCGTTATCTTTGGGCACTGCGACCTTTACTCGCCTTCCAAGGTAATCGCACAGTCTTTGACCAACACTGTGCATGTATTTGGCCAAATTAAACATCAAGGTGAGCTTGGGGGAGTAAGTGAAAGCGAAACCTGTGTTATTTTAACCTCTTTTTTACGGTGGTATCGGCCGGGAACTGCGGTCACTTTATTTGCTGTTGGGAGCTTCGTCGCTATCCAAAGTTCTGAATTCGGCCCCCGTCGGTCAAATGCCGGGCCGCCTCGGAGCGGAAAAGACTCATTAATAACGACACAAGGTGATTGCAGCGAGCCCCCCAACGACCCCGAGCCGGCCGGTAAACGGCCGACCTAACTGACTGGATGTTGTCGTTATAAGCTTAGGGGTCCATTGGAAGTGCATCCTGCTGGGGCTGGAGCATACCATGAAGCAACTGCATCTCTACATCATGCACTTCACATTCAAGCCGTGAATGGACTTGGTGTAACCGGACTTCACTTGAACTTGTGTCACACCCACACATTCCCTCGCTTATATACCTCACACACTTGCCTTGGCTTCACGCTATCAGACGGTTCGCCCACTATTGGGTAACTGTGTTTTTTTTTACACAATTTATAGTTGTGTTGGTTCAGTATCTATTAATTATATACGGGTCTATTATCAGTGTTTTCGATATAAATTTACTAAATTATTGCTGGTAGTCAACTATTGAATACATTTTGAAATTATTGCTGGAATTACTAGTCGCTTAAATAGTAAGACAGATGTGACTGATTAGACATTTACAGAGTAAAAACATCACGCACTGGCTTCACCCTAACAAATACAAGAAATTCGTGGCTTTTTATCCAGTTTATATCAGAACAAAGTGAACTTTGCTGTTATTTTTGTCATTTCGTAGACAGAGGAATCGAGTATTAAAATAATAATTTTTTAATATATTTCTCAATAATGATAATTGTAGGAAGTTGCAGACCTAGTCGCTATCAGGAGTAGCCCTCTGTTTATATGAGTCAGGATCTTTATGATCCAAGATGTCAATGTTTTTTTGTGAACAAGTGAAAATGTGTTAGGACTAAAATGCACAATTAATTGGAAAAATACAGACTTTGTACTTTTTTTTAATGTAAGATACAGTGTTTTTAAAGTTACAATTCGTGTTTGGTTGTTGACATCCACCATCTTGTTGTTTGTGTGGTCACAGTTTTCCTTTCACATACCTCTGTTGATTCTAGGCATCATTTTGTCTTTCAGTCAAGGCCGTCTTCTGGCTACAGCTCATGAAAGGGTTAAGATGAGCGGCAGGAGTGTGTTTGTATATAAAAAATAGTGTGGCGGTACAATACAGACAAACTCATCCATTTTTATGGGGGTTTTAACAGGCTGAACCTGGAGGAGGACACGTGTTGAAATCCTGGTCACATGTATCGTAGTGTCGGGTTCACCTGGGCTAAATATAGAGCCGAGCTTTGAGACTGAGGGATGAAGGCTAGAAGGGAAAGAGTCAAAAATGGACCTTGGGCTGAAGGAGGTGAGGGGGTACAGAGTCGAGAGGAAGAGTGTCGGTCAGGTGAAATGACAAAGACCGTACAGGAATTGCGTCTGGTCAGCAAAATGCAGGTCAGCTGGCACACAGCAACATCTTTAACAGACCCTGATGACAGTTGTGAGGTTGTTTGCTTATGTTTCTGTCAGTCAGTTATGATCAAACCCCACCCACACAGTCCCGATGAAGCACATTAGCTGAGTTTTTGAGTCTTAAACTTAAAACAGATGTAATTGATATTTTTATAATAACAATGAATGATAATTTCCTCATGAGTTGGTAGAGAACATAACAGATCTAGAATAGGGTGAATATTAGAGTGAAATCTGAGTATTTACTGTTATAAAGAAATACTTACGATTTGAAGCCACATTTTCAGGGGATTTAAACACATGCAGGACTCTGCTCATCTCGCCTATAGGAGACATGCGAGAGGTGAACGACATTGTGACGTCAAGTTGCATTATAGCTGCTGTAACGTGCTGTTGATGTAACACTTGTGGACAGACGCTTACCTGTATGATGTGCTGTGGTTTCTGTGCTCTTGTGTAAGGGGTAGGGAGGCTTCTATATTTCACCCGCTCAACATTTTGTACCCTTCATGCAGCTAGTCAGTATTCTTTGTCTGATAAAAAGGCTATCTCTCAGTGCCGTTGAAGGGCTGTACAAGGGCCCTATCATATTCAGATGTTGCACTAAGTACATGTGCTCATCAGCTGCCGGGCGATGGACATACCGTACAATGTGATGCAATAGTTGGCCAGTTCTCTGCATAGAAAAGAGACTTCTGGGCTCTGACTGTATGTTAAGAAAGCACGCTGATGTTCACAGCCACTCTCAGACAAGCACTATTGATGTAAAAACAGTGCAGGACTATTTGCCTAAGTTTTTCTATTGTCCCTCCTTGCAACTCCCTTTTTCTGAAGAGACATGGCAGAGAAAGAAGTGGGGAGTATGGTGCAGCAGGACAATACAGGAAAAGGCAAGCAGGCAGAGAACAAAGGCCACTGTGTGGCATGTCAACACCACGCATCCAAGGGACATGGTGAGTGGGGGGGGGGTGTGTGCAGAGAGACAGAAGACACATCATCAGGGTCCCTGGATTGCACTTTGACTACACTGTCATTAGAGACCTGACTTCAAGATGATAAATCTTTGGGTCTCAACACTTTTCATCTTTACCCTTTGTCATTTTCAGTGTGTTGGATTCCAATGGCAACATTCTGATGATCTGTACTGGGTCAGTCATCGATGCATTAGCTGACAGGAGCTGCATTACCCTAAGCAATGTCTTTTTGACGTGATAGATGAGATTAACAGTGGGGGGGCAGAAGCACAAGAAGGAGGGCAAGCCCGTACTAAAAAATTAATCCAGGCTTTGGCTGTAAGTGAATGCAGGATATTCTAAATGCTCCTGCAAAGTTACCTTGTCTAAAATGTCTGCACACACACACACGCAGAGCGTGCACGCACATACTGACCCAGGGGACCCTGATGACTGTCTGAAGCGCTACAGTGCACTGCAGTGGTGTGTAGGACTCGTAGTTGCTGACTAACCAAACTTGCTACTGCTTATGTTAGCTCTACCGCATTGGTTTGCATAGTATTTCTTGACACATAATTCATATTATATCTCTTTTTCCTCACAAGCATAGCGTAATGAGGATGTTATTCATGTTGAAACACAGCAGTGACCCTTGCAGCAAAATTTCTCTGTTGGATGTCCCTGTGGTGTTTTAAAGTATTTGCTCGCATTTTCTAGTCCCTCCCTTCGAGAGAATCAGCCCCATTAGTTTAACAACCTCTGGTGCGTGCTAATGGACTGCTGCCAGGCAATCAATAGGGTTCACATGGAAGATGGAGGGGGAGGAAAGAAGCTTGATATCACAGCACTCTGACAGACCCTCTCCAGATAGTGAGGGTTTCCCAACTGAGGCACATATGTAAACTGATGTATAATGATAGCTTGCAATTAAACGTTTGTCAGAAAAATGCTGTCTGCAGTGCTCTCTGTGTGCGGGAATACATTTGTTTATGCCCTCAGAAGTGTTTTCAGAGTTGCATTGCTTAGCTTCCACAAAGGTGCAAAGCTCCATGTATTCACAGGAAGTATTCAGCTTGTACTTATTTGCAGCATTTGTTGTAGCATTTTGATTTAAAGAGGCACTCCATCAATCAGTTCAGTCCTTACAGGGAGCAATACTCTGTCTTTTGATAACACTAATGTCTATAATAATATCCTCTTTCTCAGGGTTGTCTCAGTTTGGACGTGAGACTTCATGTTATTAAAAGAAAATCTGTATAACAACCCGGAAAAAGGTTTGGGCGTTTAATAGGTTGGTGGGGTCTGATGAAAGATGCTATCAAGTTGCATCTTGGGAAATGTAGCATCCAGCATATTTGGAGCTTAACCCATGCTAAGGACTAACAATCAGGATATTTTTTTTCCTTCTTTTTTTTTTTTAACTGTCTCTTGCAAGCCCTGCAACTTGACAGAGGTGCATTATTAAATTGCTGGAGTATCCCTTTGACTATGCATCAGTTGAGTTAATGCAGCGATATGCATATTTGTATGTGTGTTCCAATGTTGTGAAAAAAAATGTATAAACTTTACTATATGTAACTGTTTCTTTCCTCAGATACAATGGCCGTCCCTCCTACATACTCTGACTTGGGAAAATCTGCCAAAGACATCTTCAACAAGGGCTATGGTAACTTCAACAAACTTACAAAATTCTTATATCTTAACTGTTTTGGATGAAGCCACACTGAAGCGGAACTGATACTAGAGAACAGGCTGTTTATTTTTGCTGCAGCTGTTTTAGAGTCATGCTGTGCATTACCAGGATGTAAGTTATTTTCCATCCTTTCTTTTTCTTTTTTTTAAAACATTTTCCTCATGGCCTTTCTCCCCAGGCTATGGAGTTCTGAAGCTGGATGTCAAGACCAAGTCCCAGAGCGGTGTTGTAAGTACTATTGTTGTCTCTGTAAGCCTGATGTGTTTTAAGTTTCATATCCCGGCCTTTCTCTCAGCGTTCTGTGGTACAAATCAAATGGCTGACACAGGGACTTGCAGCAGTTCATGTCAGAGTGTGCTTGCTGCCTGACATCTACTCAGTCTAACACACGCAGAGTGACCAGGGTAACACTGTCTGCACAACAAGTGTACTCCTAACTCTTGTACCTCAAGCAACATGTTGTATCATTATGGGGGACAAAGTACTTCATTTCACTGAGTCTGTAGTTGGCTCGAGACACGCTGCGTGTCTGTGTTGTTGCCATGGTAAAACCATTATGCACACTTGCGTACAGAGTTTCCCCACATGCCACAAAACTCAAACCTCATTGAAAAACACATTGTAAATGTATTCACTGTGTCCAAACTCACAGGTTTCCGCTTTTTGTAGCGTTGCTTTTCATGTTGCCAGTGAACGTATGAATTGCCGCATGAAAGATCTGTGTGGTTCTCCCTAACTGTCTCTTTTCTCTTTTTTCTGCTTCTTCTTTGGATGTTCCTGTCAGATGGTAAGAGAGACAGTGAGTGCATGTGTAATGATTAAACACAGGTGGACTGCAGGGTAAGCCAGTGGTACCGGTTATGTGTTTGTGTGCAGACAATGTGGGCAGGCGTCCTGCCAAGTGTCTCTTTGCAGCGGTAGTTCATCCCAAGTGACACCATACCCCAAACAGTTGCAGCCGTAACAGCAGTGGTCAAATACACTGACACCCAGCCTCTCCCTCACAGGCCTGCCTATATTTTCACTTTTCCTTCTCAACTCATTGCTCCATCCTAAAAGTTGTAGGTATTCTTTGAAATAACCAGCCATACAAACCTGAAGGGGACTGTGTGGCAGAGGAAAAGCAGAGAAACAATGCTTGTTTCCCCTTGTCTTTATTTCTTCTTTTTCTCTCTCCCTGAATACTTTCTCAGCCTCTCTGCCTTTAGTATAATAGCTTGTTTTTCATGTGCCTTTCTGCTTCCCTTCCCACCTCCTTTTCCATCTCCATCTCCATCTCCTCCATCATTACTCTGTCCCTATTTGTCCCACAGGAGTTTGCCACCTCTGGTTCCAACAACACAGATACAGGGAAGTCAGGTGGCCACCTGGAAACCAAGTACAAAGTGAACGAGCTGGGCCTCAGCTTCAACCAGAAATGGAATACAGACAACACTCTCACCACAGAAATCACCATGGAGGACCAGGTGGAGTCAGACAAACAGGATATTAGTCATTTTAAGAACTTAAAGAATATATGACAGGAATTTACTTTACTAGCTCATTAAAAAAATGTTTGAAACATCAATATATTCACTTCCAGATAAAATATAAGCTCACGGTCTATGTCTCCTGTCTGTCTGTCTGCAGCTGGCTAAGGGCTTGAAGCTCAGTCTGGATACATCATTTGTGCCCAACACTGGGTAAGAGCAATCCTGTTCATGCTAAGTACTTTTAAATGTCTTCAATACATTGACCACAAAGTGAATACATTAGTCAGTCCATATAGATGCATGTTATAAACATTAATAATGCAGCATAGCTATCTAAAAGACTTTCCCTCTTTTCTTTCCTTGTTATTCCCTCTGTAGCAAGAAGAGTGCCAAACTGAAGACTGGCTACAAGCGTGACTATGTCAATGTGGGCTGCGACCTGGACTTCGACATGGCCGGTCCCACCGTCCATGCAGCTGCTGTGCTGGGCTACGAGGGCTGGCTGGCTGGCTACCAGTTGGCTTTTGACACTGCCAAATCTAAACTGACCCAGAACAACTTTGCCCTTGGATACAAGGCCGGCGACTTCCAGCTTCATACCAGTGTGTGAGTCAATGCATCATAGTGAAGAGAGGCAGGAAATGGAAGTGATACACTGGATGAGGGCAGCAATTAGAGAGGAATCATTTCCCCAGGATGAAACATCAAGCTCAGACTGATATCCACTGGTACTAATCTCCGCCTTTTGTGTATGTGTTTGGCTCTTGTATTTAAGCAATGATGGGACAGAGTTTGGTGGCTCCATTTACCAAAAGGTGAACTCCAACTTGGAGACAGCGGTCCACCTGGCCTGGACAGCTGGCAGCAACAACACACGCTTTGGAATCGGGGCCAAATACCAGCTGGATAAGGATGCGTCCCTGTCTGTAAGAACTGACTTCAAAACATCACAAACACATCTAAGAAAATCCTCATCAGTAGAGTGAAAGTGAAAGTGACTCTAGTGCATAAGGAATGAAACTCCAATTTGGGAGGAAATAGGGAAAAAAAACACACACAGCTACCATAGCTATGCTAGCATCTCTGTGAGACTGTACCTAGCTGTGCTTTGAGCTAAATGAGCCCAATGGCAATATTAACATGCAGGTGTATTTGTTCACTATGTTCACCATCTTAGTTTAGTGTGTTAGCATTTTAACATTTGCTGATTAGCACTAACCACAGCCAAAGCTAATGGGAATATTATTAGCTTTGGTTATGGACTAAAGTATCTGTCAAAGTGAAATTTTCACCTGATAATTCCGGTAAGTGGAGGGTCAGGGATCACCAGAGTTGTTACAATTCATCCTGAGGGGGACATGAATGTGTGACTTAAATCAGCCTGTCAGAGGATCACCAAAGTCAGTGGCATTCATTACATTAATGTCTGTACAAAATTTAATCCATCCAGTAGTTGTTTAGATATTTCAATTGTGACCAAAGTGGTGGAACTGTATGGACCAACAGGCCAACATTGATCCTAGAGCCGCACCGCTCACGTGGCTGCTAAAAAGCTCCCTAAACCCACACTCACTCTGCATAGCTACCTGACTTTTCAAGCCTTCCTCTAACTTCTCTGCGGTTGTTGACCTGAGGCTGATTTATCCATACCTATTTATATATGACATAAATTATTTAACTGCATCCTAGTTCCCAGTCTCCTAATGCTGTCTTCATGGCTATCTCACCTGTCCACGATGTTTTGTTTCTTCTCACAGACCAAAGTTAACAACGCCTGCCTCGTCGGAGTTGGATACACACAAACCCTCAGGCCAGGTTAGTTAACTACCTTTTTTTAAAAAACTATTTTGTAGAGCATAAGCATGGTTAGTTGATACATAATCTGACACTCTTCCCTGCAGGGGTGAAGCTCACCCTCTCGGCTCTGGTTGACGGGAAGAACGTGAACGGCGGCGGACACAAAGTGGGCATGGGTTTCGAGCTGGAGGCTTAGAGATTCAGCGGGAGGGCAGACAAGGAGAGAGAGAGGAGAGCAACACAGGAGGAGAATAAAGAGCCCAAATGTGACAACACCACAAAGCTCCACTCAGTGGCACATAAACACATCTTCCACACACACTGAGTCCTACACACATATGCACACAAGTACACACATTCTTTGGCCTTAACCCTGAAACCCCAAGCAGCCTCCAAGACCTCCAGTACTGTAATTTTTAAAGAAATCAAGCATTATTTTGTGTTGGTTCTTTTTAAATTTTACATTATTTACAGGTCCCACAACAAACCTTTGAGCATATATTATATATATATCAAGCAAAACCCTTGTACTCCAAATAATGTGCTACTTATGACCAGATTGACTAGACAAATAGAGCACTTGTCTCAGACATATCTGTATTATTCCTGAAATAAGATATGAAGCACCTTTTTATTTTGACTGTGTGGTCAGGTAATTTTAGTTCAGATAATTTCTCGGTTTTAGACCTTAATATCATTAGAGGATGCTTGTTGTGGTTCTGTTGCATGGTTTCAAAGCTAGACGGAGGTTTTTGACTTCATTGTCACATTGACAAGTACAGTGACTGTAAAACAGATGCAATAAAAGCTGGAGAGAGTTTCGCAGAAAAGACAAAGAGCGGCTGATCCTTCTCAGACTGAGTGGACTGACTCTGATTCCACCATTTGACCTCAGTAACACAGTTATAAACTGTGAACCTTCAGTTGCCAAAATGTCTATTTTTCAGGTCCTGTTTGCTAAAAAGGGCAAATGGCAATTTGGAGCTCTGTGTCACCTCATTGTCTTGTCTCATTTTGTGTCCTGTACCTCTTCAACCTTTACCACTACATTTCACTTTATCTGTGCTGTGCATTGTATGGGACAGTTAGTCAACAGTTAGAACCTCAAACTAATTTTATTGAATTAATGGAATAAAGAATGTAAAACTTTATATTAATGGGTGTTTTTTTTTTTTTTTTTTAATTTTTATTTTGGTTGACATGAAACAGTGAAGGAAAAGAACTTTTGCCTTCATTCCCAGAAAAATGGAAATTAATAAAAGAAAACATCACTTACAGTACAATAAAGCACTGTATTCAAGATGAAAAATTCAATTTTGTTTTAAAAATGATGATAGAAAAATGTTTCAAATTCTGACATTACAATCTTAACACCATAGAGTATGCACGCAAGTAGACATCAAGACATCACTGACACTTGATAATGTAACATCTCACGTCACTTTGTATGATCTATATACATTAAAGTCTACCTCCAGTAGGTGGGATTAAAATAGGCACAGCTTTGAAGCAAAGTGTGAAAAAATGATACAGCGGTACAACATCGTATTGTAGAAAGTCATATCTAAAATATACAGATTAAAATATAATGGAGGTAAAATTAATTACTGCTGTAGAATGTAGTCATTTTAGTAACTGTTTTCACAGTTCTACAAAAATAAATAAATGTGACTATTTTTGCATTTGCATAGTTTTAATGAAGCGAGGACATGTTTCAAAACCAGTTATGGTTTAGACCATAAATCATCTGTGTTATCGCCATCTTGGACCAAGCCAAGAGAGTCACGGGATATGTTTGTGTTGTCTTCACTATGGCTACAAACATTACCGCATACCCAACATCTCTGACATGGTCTCAACATGAATTTAACTTTATAACCTTTGCAACTCTTAAAAATGATTGCAGGGATACTGCTGTGTACCATATTGTACGGGTGTTCCTGATATTGTGTCCACCCTCCATATAATTATCTGTGGATGGAAAAAAATTAACACATTCAAACAGGCATTCAGAATACAGTTATTATAGTTTCCCATTTTGTTCAATGATTGTCTTACTATAATAAAAATTGCAATAAAAAAAAAAAAAAAAAATGGTCCAGCAAGAAACACATTTTGGCACATAACAAATAGTTCAAGGCAGAGATAGAAATTAACAGAAATTTTAACTGAAACCCATTATTTTTTAATTTGTGATGAGTCTTAAAATACAATCTATAGTTTTCAAATAAAAAGTCCACCAAACATGGTGAAACAAATGTAAAAAAATATATAGTTTCAAATCTAAGACGGAAATATTTCTGGTTACAATTCTGTAACACACTACTGACATTCACAAATTCTCTCGTATGTAA
This sequence comes from Xiphias gladius, assembly GCF_016859285.1. Classification (NCBI taxonomy): domain Eukaryota; kingdom Metazoa; phylum Chordata; class Actinopteri; order Istiophoriformes; family Xiphiidae; genus Xiphias; species Xiphias gladius. Next base: position 9,077,730 of record NC_053418.1, on the reverse strand, counting down.
ATTTGAGGATAAATTTGCTCTTTGTCTGTCTCAGCTATTTCAAGATCCAGTTTGAAGCTTTGTACAGTCTGCACACCCCTCCGCATACTGTAAAACTGTGGGAATGTTCTGACCGGGATTTTATAAACAGTTTAAGTTTAAAATCAATTCTGTAGGATCATCTGACAAAATCAGTGGAATGGTTGATCTTTGCATAATGAGGTGCAATTTTACCTCAACTTACTCAATGGTTCTCCTAAACTTACGGATAGGTAAATAAATAGTAATTCTCTTCTAACTTTCTCTCATATCAATCGTTATCGGAGTTAGAACTGGCTTCAGTGCTCTAAATACTGGGACTCCCTAATCTCATTAAGTAAGTATCTGCCAGCAGGTGTCATTCACATTGTCACACAGAACAGCTGGTGCTACATCCCCATGTAGTGTGACATCCCATCCACACAGAGGCAGTACAGTATCACATGTATTCAAAGAATGAAACCCAATTTAGGAGAGGTCACTGGAGAAACTCTGGCCTCCATGCAGCCACGTCCACTCCCTCAACATCTAGGACAAAAACCAAGGTTGGTGATTTTAATAGTTTTCCACATGATTCTGAGAAAAACCAATAAAAGCTGCTTGGCATTAAAACAAGACAAGTATAAGAGCTGAAGGAGGGAGTGTGAGCATGTATGTACCTCCATACTGTTTTCTGATTCCTGGATGGTGTCATGCAGCAAACTCTGGAGTCGACTCTCAAACGTCCGGCTCTGCTCCACAAGAGACTCGTCACTGCAGACACACCCAAAGCTTGATTCGTGACTCATGAAAGATGTTACTCGTGCCTCTGATAAAAGTTTATCTGTGTTTATACAGGATATGTTATTTGTGCCTTCCCAAAGGTTCCAGCGATGATGTCTGTTTTTAAACGAACATGGGCAGTGCCCGAGTGTGTGAAAGCAGAATTAAAGTGGTGAGTTTGTGGGAGATCATCTGTATACAAAGAAAACTTCCACAAATTTGACTTGAGTAGTTGCCGGATGTATTTAAAACCAAAAAATGAAATGAATGAAATGAAATTGTGTGCCAATATTTGTGTGCCTGAGTGAAATGTCAAGTAATTTTTTTTTTTCTGTAGCGCTTCATAACATTTAAAGAAAATGACTCTTAGAACCTGAATGGAAAGCGACCTTTAAACCCCAGTGTGTGGTATGTGTTTGTGAAAGTGCACTCACAGCTGCTGTAAACTTTGTCTGGGGGTAAGAAGAGGCGGCACTGACGAGGGGGTTCGTAATCCATCGGGACTACCACTTACTGGGCTGCGAACTTTACTCTACACAAGAAAAGACGATGCACTTTATTCTGTGTAAGTTAATACAGTATACAACACCTGCTTATTGTGGAAGACGTGATGAAACAAATTCTTATGGTAATAATATTGACTGGGCTTTTGGTGAGTATTGGAGTAAATACAATATTCACTTAGTGTAAGTGGTCTTTGAGAATTAGGTCAATTCAACCAAAGTGAAACCTGTCAAAATTTGCGTACCTGCTGATATTCTATGATTATTAATTGTGGCTATACTCATATTCTACTACTTTTAACAGGGATGCCTGTTAAAAGCAATTAACAGGCATCCCTTGAAGGAGAGCAGTACATCGAGAATGTGAGCAGTTCGTGTGTCCTCACACAGGCAACTTTGAGCAGGTTCCACAGCTCCCTCTGTCGCTTCTCCTGCAGACTCATCAGGACTTGTTCGCTCTCTGCCATCTTCTGGACCACGCCCTCCACCTTCGGCAGCAGCTCCATCACACGCTGACGGCAAACTGCTGTCTTACTGTACAGCACACACAAGAATAGTGGCTCAACACAGAAGAAGAAATTTACCTCTTATATTACAATATACAGGTTGTTATTATGATTAATGAATCAGCTATGAATTATTATGGATAACTAATAATCTTTTGATATTTACATAAAAAGTTTTTGGGTTGCCATGTTGTGAACAGTCTCCTCCCACTATCTGACAACCACTCACATCTATAAGAAAGTCCCAAGTCGTCATTAATGACTTAAAAACATTTATAACCACACATTCGCTGTTTTAATGTAGAATGAAAAACTTTCGTTAAGAAAGGGTTTTGATTTTTTTTAAACTTTAAAAGAAGCAATCAATACAGTAGGCATGCAGGCAATTGGCCCCAATCTTGCTCTAAATAACCACAGTAGTGATCATAAGTATGACTATTTCTGGCAACATCTTGCTTCATTTTCATACGGATGCACAAGTTCTCAAATAGGAGGTAATGCAGTGCAGAGCCGCTTAAGACTCATTCAGTTCACCAACCCAGATTTTCCTAAACACAATGACATGCTCTATTGGTTATTCTTCAAAAGGTGGGCTTGGTCTTTGAAAGACTGGGAAATGAGCCCTGGTTTATCTGACCTGGGAACTGTTTTCAGAGAAAATATTGTGTTTTGTGCGTGAGAACCTGAGGTGTGTGTAGAAGTCTCTAAGCTTCCTCTCGTAGAACTGCACGGCCTGAAGCACCAGGCGCACCACCTCCTGACTGTCCCCTGAACACCTCTGGTCTGAGCAGGGAGAGGGAAAAGGAAAAGCCAGAGGAACTTAAAACGGAGGATTATTTTCACATGGAAACACCATAACCAGTGTTATGTAAGAAGTGAACAGATGCGTGAAAAATCCAAACCTCTGGGTTTCTCTCTGAGTTTACGGAACAGCTCCATGGCCTTTCCTTCTCTGAGGACCAAAGAAGGGAAGTGAGCAGGGTGAAAGATCACAAACCAGATGTTTTTGTTGCTTTCATTGTTTTTAAGGTTGAGTTTGGTTCAGACTTACAGTGTGTCCAGGGCCTCTCCACTCCTCCACGGCTGCCTCTGCACATCCACTATGTCTGGCTGCAGCTGCATCATCTCTTCTTCCAGTTCACTCACCTTGGCCTGGGCACCCACACTTGGCTTTCAGTTTTTTTATAGAACAAATGAATAATCCTTACACACACACACACACACACACACACACACACACACACACACACACACACACACACAAAGAGAAACAAACTCAACTACCTGACCACAGCTGACAGCAGTTTGCTCCATCTCCCTCCACACGCAGAGGAGTTTCTCTGACGCTAGAAAACGAAAAAGACTATCATTAGTCAGTGGCAAACTGTATTGCTCTAGACATTCACATGCACTTTCTACCAGGGGTAAAAGCAATAGACAACCCATTTAAGATACAAATAATTATGACTTTAAATGACTACTTTTATGACTTTTTTTTTGACATAATACCGATCCCAGTGGCTGTCTGCTCCTGATATTTGTCCATGTCTATGTGAAGGCTAGTGGTGAAGAAGTCCAGCTTGGCTGTGAGTCTCTGGTACATGGACACCATCTCATTCTTCTGTTTGGACAGTGAAGAGTTGTGCCTCAGCAAGCTCATGCTGAAAGAAAGAGGAAGAGAAATGCGTTTTGTTATTTTTTAACAAACAGTTAATACATGTGTGTGCTGCGTGCGGGAGGTTGTGTGTGTCTTTGTGTGTCGTACATGGCAGCTTTCTGCCCCTGCTGCAGTCTTTGCCAGTCTTCCTTCAGCGAGCGGATGGTGTGCCATGCCTGGCCGCAAGTCCTCCTCAGAGGGCTGTAAGCCAGAAGGTGCTTTGGGTCATTTTCTATGAGAAAGACAGACACAGACAAAGAAAGACCCGCACGCACACACAGATAAAGTCAAAAAAAAGCAAAGGATGTTTATTTAGATCTTATTTTACTTTTTTTTTTTTTTAGCTTATTTACTTATTTTAAAAACCAAATGCAAAATCTCCACTGCAAAATCTACTAAAGGAACCCTGAGAGAATAAACGTCTTAGTCGTAATTGCTTGATTATTTTGTCATTTTACGTTTTTGTTTTTTTCGGCAAAAATGTTCATAGTGTTTACACCACTAAAGCACATCCAACTGAACTCACTGACATATGCATACAGATGAAAAAAAAAAAACATCACAAAAAAAAAAGATATTGTCGACATTGTACTTTTTAATATCCTTAATTGAGAACAGACTAACTTACGAACGAAGCGGATGTTTTCTGGGAGGGTGCGAGGAGCAAACTGGGGCTCATAACTGCAAGAGGAGCGATCAAACAGGAAGACCAGAGGCAAGTCTGTCCGTCGACCATCTATTTCCTACAGACGCAGATTATATTAATACTATGACTCAGTCCATTATCACATTGTGTAGTTAAATATTCTGTGAAGGCACTGTGTGCACTGTGTTTGTGTTACAGATTACCGTGTAATCTATGGCACACTGCGTGGCCAGCCCGTTAGGCTCTAAGGCTAATCCCGCCTCCAGCAGCAGCTCCTGATTGGCCGCAGGGATGTCGGTGTCTTTTTCTATTCTCAGCTGCAGGTCGGCCACAGTCTCATTGTCGGAGACTGAGTATGTCAGGATCTTCGCGGACATCATGTTTAGGACATGAACCAGCTGAGGGAAATGAGAAGGATTAAGCACATGAAGACAGAACAAGTACATGTGTTGGTCTAAGCAAACGAAAAAGGTGCGCAATCCCTTGAAATTCCACCAAACTTTAAAAGTTAGCAGTGGCGCCAGACAACATGACAAAATGTCCACATGGGGGAAATGACACAGCGAGAGGAAAAATTGACTGAATTACTCCATTAACCTTGAGCTGCAGTATGATCTCTAGCTGGGAGAAGCAGTCACTGGGCGTAGCTTCGTGGTCTTTGCCTCTCTCCTGAGGAGACCACTTTAACATCAGCTGTAGCCACCTCTCCATTTTCTCTAATAACAGACTGTCAAACAAGAGTTAACACATTAGACTGAGATGATAAGGGTCTTCAATTATTATTTTTATGTGCATGTGTGGGTCTGTCACAGATAAAATCACCTGTTGAGGTTGTTGGGCTGAGGCAGATGTTTGGAGAAGCGGACTTCCCCTGAGAGGTCCTCATAGACAACAATATCATCATCCTGCTTCAGCCTCAGTTTATTGTGCCTAAAAAGGATACAGGTGGATTATATGGGAGAAAAGCTCTAAAAATTTAGGCTTGGCTTGCATAGCTTTGTCTTTTTGTGAGTGTACAAATGTTTTTTTCCCCCATTTTATCCTCAGTCTGATAGTTGTAATTTCTGACTACGGCTCCATACAATAATGGGAGTGTATTTTTCCTCTATGTAACCCAGCCCCCTGTTGAGTTTCATATCTTTCATTTATCATATTAGCAAAGAAAAAGGGGCATTGAAACCCATATATTTTGCAATTCTTTGCCTTGGCAACTTCCGATTATTTATATATTCATTGTGTGTTAAAATCCATTCATGTAACAATAATATTGATTTGGAATTAAGCGTATCATTGCTTAACATTCAAAAATGTAAATGTTCAGCTTATTTTGCAAAAGCTAGTCTATAATCACAGAGGCCCAAAAGCAAAAAAAAGAGAAAATGAGATTTGGAGGGTCAAATTATAGAAATTTTGAAATGTGTCACCCTCAGACTAGTTTTGAAAAACATGAATTTACTTCCTTACTGATGACTTTTGTCAATTTTTGAAAGGTTGCACTACCAGGGAACAGGCTGCCAGGTCGGTAAGAAGGGGCGAAATCCTGTGATACACTCAAACACCAAAGTCCCGAAGCTCCAGTAGTCCACAGTGACGGTGTACTTCTGCCTCTCAATGAGCTCGGGAGCCTGAAAGATGGAAGGAAAAGACACAGCTTTTACTAGAGTACACTAAGGAAATGATGTGCAAAACACGTTCAACTATGTTTCATCACTTACTAAGTACTGCAGTGTTCCCACAAATGATGTGCAAAGGCTGCTCTGGTCCAGCTCTTTAGCATAGCCTAGATCTATGATCTTGTGGATCAACTAAGATTAGGGGAGAGAGCAGAGAAAAAGATATTGTCAGCAAAATTGTATCCTGTAAAGAAATGGATAACTTGAAGGAATAGTTCCACATTTTGTCAAAATGTCAAACTATTCCCTTAAATCCTGAGTGACTCAAGAACAGATGAGCAAAAGCCCCAAAAACCAAAAAATAAATCTGTATGCTGGATTTACTGTTTCTCTAGCGTGTAGGACAAAAAGAAGTGTTTGTGTAAAACAATAAACTTAATGCAGATAAAGTTTGTTTTGTTAAAATTCTATAAACACAGCAGTGTGCATAAACATGAACAATGACCTTTTTAATACGTCTAGCCTTGGTTATATAACATGTTTCATGTTCCTTGGTCCTATTGCAGCATGTTATGATTTGTTATAATAAACAACAGGGGGGCCAAAGAGGAAGGTAAGAGCAAGGCAATCTCACACGTTCCCCGTAACTGCAAGGATAACTGAAGGGACTGACTTTTCCCACATTAGAAATTCAGTGCAGCAAAGTTGTGCACAGCTTATGAGCATAAACATGTGGACATGAGGGAGACGAGTCTCCTGCCCTTAACCCACATGACCCACATTGAGGCAAAAAGCCGTTATATGACCTCAGTGTGGTGGTTTGGGTGTATTCGTCATAACAAGATGGTTCAAAGGGTCCTTAACTCACTCTCTTCTCTCCCTGCTGCAGCACAATGTTTTCCGGCTTCAAATCTCTGTGGATGATCCTCTTCTTGTGGAGGTAGGTCAGAGCTGAAGCTGAGGGAAAAAAGGAGCGAGCAGTGATGACTAAGTCACAGGACGTCAATGGTGCATATACTCAGGTCAACCACAAAGAGCACTCCAACTGATTAAGGGTCGCACTCCTATAACATTGGTGGATTCACGACAGTTTAAAAATAGAATAATCAAAACCAATGTAGCAGAACCAGAGATATCTTCTTTTTTCCCCCCATGTATTCTTTTACTTTGTCAAAACCTGGTGCCTACATCAGCCCGCATAACATTTCGACTGCTGATAGTCACTCTGTTAGTAACGGCTAATGAAGCTTCGAGCCTCGAGCAGACTACAAACGTTGACGCACGCTCCACACCCGAAGATTTTACTTCATTTTCAAAATTTCAGCCATGCGACAATGACTCAAGTCTTGTCACTTGAGGCAATTCACTGCCCTCTCTGGTTAGAAGTTTCGGCTGTGTCTCACCTCTGATCAAACCCAGCATAACGGATGGATGTGGTCAGAACTCAAAGGTGATGTCACGGTGTACTGACACACCCTGAAGTACACAGAGGGCATTACTTAACTTTTTAAAAAGCAAGTTAACAGTGGCTGAAGGTCTCGTGTTTGCCGACTTCCCGTGGACTAACGTCTCACTTTACCGCGCTGATATAAAGATGTACTCCAGCAGCCTGGGACATCTCTGCTGGGTGTGGTTACAGGTGCAACAAAGCAGGACGGGTAAGACAGAAGTGAAACCGGCTTGAAACTTTTAACCAGAGAGGACAGCTTTTCAGCCTGGTGGTTAAGTAACTCTTAAATAAGACTTATAAGAGGATAAGACTCGTATATTCATACTTTAGTCTTTAATCTATTGTAACTGTAACTGTAAAAGTCGAACAGGTTTTGTCTCAATGTATCACTGAAACTATAATGTCCCTTCACTTGCGTCAACAAGGGTGACTAGTGTGTGTGCTGGCAAATGAGAGTTCAATGAAGCGGAAGTCATAACCTTTGGGCACCTGAATGTATTTGTGTGTGTGTGTGTGTGTGTGTGTGTGTAATTGTTTGTATGGGTGTGTGGGCGAGAGTGTGAGTTTGTGGGTGTAGAAATGCATGCCTGTGTCTTTTCCCCCTCACTCGTGAAGCAGTAAGGGGGATCACTCATTATCAGGAAACGTCCACCAGTGGGTAACAGGAAAAGGAGTTTCTGTGTGAGTAAGTGTCTGTGTGTGTGCATCCTAGTCTACTCTACTCTCCACTCCAGATATGTAATACGTGCCATATGTGTCCTCTCTCAAACCTGTTTATACAGCATGTGATTATACTCTGCGTTGCTGTTGTGAGCGTTTGTACATTATGTTTGTGAAAATGAGCGCAAGAGTCCGATTGTTGACATAAGCCTGCCTGAGTGTGTGTAGCAGCAGTGGTGACTAAGAGGTCGTTGGTCAATGGTCATTGGTGACATCATGAAGCTGGTCACCAGGACGACTTACTCCATTCTGCAGGAAACTAATCACACTGCCAGCTCGCTCAATCAATCTCTCTCTAATCTAATTTCAAGATTTCATGATAGTCAAATTGAATTTTGGGGATCCAGCAGGATACTTACAAATGTCACGTAACAAAATCAAAACGGAGCCCTCCCTCATTCCACAGCAGTTCTCCAAGAGGTTCAGATACTGCAGAGAGCACAAACACATAAACCTGATACTTTAATAATATAAACCATGGGAAGAAAACGAAACAAGCCGACACAAGATTAGCAAAGGGTTTATTAATCTGCCTTATTTTATTAATGTTTTAGAACTTTCTGCTCTTTTATTCATCAATAAAACAGCTATTTCCCCTTTTTATAAGAGATCTGACATACATCGAAGGACATGAATGGGCTCCGATTAAAGCAGAAAACAAATCACAGCTTTTTTTTTTTCCCATAAGGCATTTCGGCACTGTTAATCTGATTTTTTAAGAAGCATTTCCGGTCACGAATTGGAAAATCGAAAATTTGATTTGATTTACTTTAAAAAATATATTTTTGAAGCGTTCCACTGCTGGAAACCTGTGGCAGGCCTGGCAAAAGAGGACGGTGCTGTTTTACGCTCTCTCCGTCCTCACTAACCACTCCATCTGCCCCCAAACTCGACTGCCTAGTTCTTGACCATCTGGGATGCTCTGAAATTTTTATGACACTGTGGTTTGTGATGCTTGGCATTTTCCTCTTCTGCTGGGTGCCCGGTGCCAGCATCGCCTCAGGCTGCATACTTCAGATTAAAAACTGCCCCGGATTTCTCCCGCAGAATGAACTGCAAGCGATCGCCTGATTTTTTTGTAGGACATTTTGCTGAAAGACCCTAATGATTTATGAACCTTATATACACAAGAAAAGCTGTGAAGGTTCACACAGCCAAACTATATTCAGGCCTGGTGCTGAGAGAAAGAGTCATCAAAAGTAATGCAAAAAGGATTATCAACACGCATGATTACTCCTCCTTATTCATTTATTGTGATTCAACACTTTGGCCCAAAGGTCTTCGAGTCCGATCCAGTACCCTTAATCACATATGTGCACACACTCTCCCAGACATATCACAGACTTTTACCTTTCTCAGATCTCCTCCCTGGCAGTACTCCATGGCCAGCAGTGGCAGGTCATTGGTGGCCACAAGTTTCTGCATACCTTCAGGAACCTCTCTGGCTGCAACAACGTTAACATGATCCAACCTGAGTGAGTAAGGATGAGCATATATCAGTTAGTGAGGCTGCACATGTATCAAGTATCATATTTTTATCTTTACTTTGAATTAACACATTGCCAAAAGCTGCCATATTAGATGCCTGAGATTTATAAAGAAGGTAGCTTGTGCTGCACTTATAATAGAGTCTAATAGGGTCAACTCCCCCCTTTGCAATGTTTGAAATTAATTTGATTATTAAAGAAACTCTGTGAAACATTTACAAATCTAGATCTAGACCCATGCTTTCCAATCCTTTTGGCTTTTAACCCATTAAAATGAAGCACTGTCTACTTGCAACTCTGGTTGCATATGTCAATAGGTTGTGAGTTCTTCTGCTTCTGAAGTGAATTTTTTTGTTGTTGTATTCGAAAAGGTTTTAGAGGCCTAAAGACGTAAAATTATCCAACATTATCCAACAAGTCACAAGAAGAAAAAAAATTAGAGAAAATTTGCAAAAAAATAAGTAGGATTTTGTGCAGCAAAAATATGTTTTTTTGTTTTCCTATTGTGCTGCTCTTCTCATGACCCGTCAGACTTATTTTGTGACAGGTTGGGAAGTACTGATCTTGACCAACCGATCAGAGATGCACACTTATAATTTTGTTTTCTTGCATCTCTTCTCCATCGCAGTGGCGAACAAATTTTCCTGCTCCTGCCTCAGAGTCTGTGTTCTGCATCTTCGGGGCCAAAGTTAAGTCATTGTAACATTCACCCTCCTCCTTCCGCTCTTTGACGTGCTGTAATACTTTCACTGTTTCTTATTCTTCACTATCTCATAACTCTGAAAAAATGTGTTTCTGATTGTCCCAGGGTCACGCCCTCTCTAAAAAAAAAGCAAAGGTGAAATTTAAAGATAACGACCTCAAATGGATACCAGATCCACCAAGGAACTGACTCACACTGAAACCCTAACATTGTAGCGCATGTGATCAAGGTGTTGTTACAGCTACGATAACAGGAGACAGAAGATAGTCTTCGCTAGAGTAAAAGGGTATTATCAGTCATGAGCATGTTTTTTTTCCCCTGCTGAGTTATAGGGTTTGGTCAAATTGCTTAACAATCAAACAAACCTAAACAGGATTAGAAGTAGTATAGTCATATTGTGTTACTATAGGGCCCTCTGATCCAGGGGATACACGTGCTACATACTATACATGATCTGATGTGGGAAACCTCTCATCTTTGTTTTGCCTCATTTGAAAACCTTTTGGATAGTGGATAAAATCAGACTTAGAGAGGGTGGGATGAAACAGTGAGCCTGCACGAGATCGCAGATAAATACTTGTTTTTTTTCTCTGGGTTTCGACTTAAACATTTTGCAGATGAAACAGTAATGCAATACAACACATCATAACTCAAAGTGATGTGCTTTTCAGTATATGTGCATGTGTACAAACGTGTTTAAGTAGCTATAAATCTGTAAATGGTAGGTTGCCATGTATGAGTGCCCTGCCCTGTGGTTTTTCCACGAGTCGAGCGTGGGCGCATGGGAGGGCTGTGGTTGTGTCCGTCTGAAAACAACACACTTGTTAAATTGGGACTAGGAAAGAAATGGTTTTATACTCATGTTTGCACCAGCAAATGACAAAACACACACACACACACACACACATCTTGCATCTGTCAGATGATCAAAACCAACATGACCTGCCTTTCAACACCATTGACCCGACACCAAAACTGAAACCGTTAATAGACAACACAGACGTGTGTAGAAAAGATACACAACAATAATCCAGAGCAAGATGAGGAGGCGGCACATTACCCTGTCAGAAATAACCACCAAAAGACCAAAATAACCCAAACGTCCCTGTTGTTCTAATTGTTTAATGTCTTGTGTGATTGAACTATTTCAGGATATAAATTCAATTTTTGTATTTGGAGAAAACTTGTGAAACAGATGGGCAAGTAAAAGTCAAATGTCAAACTCCTGAACACTCAGCTTGGAATATACTATAGTGAGTCACAACAAGTCAAATCAAAACTTGTCTCACATGCCAAAACTGGCTTTAAGGCAAAGTATGAAGGTTTACGTGGTGAAGAGAAACGGAAAAATACATTTTCTTCAGCCAAGCTAAAAAAAAAAAACAACTTAATGTGTGACACATTAAGATGCATCACTGCGGAAGAGAATCCTGAAACTTTTGTAAACAGCGGCACAAGCTTAGGTAACATGCCACGGTGAAGGAAAAAACTAACAAAACAGTTAGGAAATCCGGTGTTTTTTACTCCCTACATGTAACAGACCAAAAATCTGGTGACCGATTTGTTCAAGCCTGTTCTGTACTGACACATAAGACACATAACATCACCGCCTGTAATCATCTGTAACAGTAAAACTGTGAACAACAAGATAATTTCAACGGACTGTAACGTTTGTACTTTTTACCAAAACTTAAATGAACGTCTGACTCTATGAAAAGTGTATAATGTCATGATCTTAGCATGACCTTAAGATAGGTCCTGCTTCATTATCTAACCCTGACACCATGACCTGTGTCAACATCTGGTATATAGCTGCAAATAGTAAATACTGACTGGATTGCGTCTGGGTGTCCTAGTGGTTAAGAAACATACATACAACATACAACAGGGAGCTTTGTTGCAAGTAATCCCCCTCTCTCTTCTTCTTCACTGGGATCTACTGTATCTAATAATGGCAAACTCCCAAAGAAAAGGAATACTGGTTGGCGTTCAAGGGTCTGGGCAAAAGCTGTCACGTGTCTGCTACGTGTCCTGTACAAGACTGGTATTTGACGGTGGAAAATGAAGGGCGGTTTTTCTCTGGGGCCCTTTCGTAGGCTGATGCGTGTTAAAGTGAAGCCGACCTCTTCATTATCTGGATCTCCAGACACCATCTCTCTTTGTTTCTCTCGCTCAGCTCCTGACGGCACTGCTTTATGGCGATCTGCTCCTCTGTGTCCTGAAAGCACACACACAAACACACACACACACACACACACACACACACACACACACACACACACACACACACACACACACACACACACAGAATGCTGGTTTAAATATTATCTACAGGCATTCCCCAAGGAGGGGAAATTAATGTTGCTCTTCAGTAGCTTATTACCACCAACAGTCTTCAGGTGGCCATGATCAAAGTACAGTAGATTGTAAATTGTGGTTTAGAATTCTGAGTAGCAAACTAGAAGCAAAAACATTTCTCTAAAAATTTAAAGTAGGCCTGATGGTTGGGAATTTATGTTATAGATCACTTCGTGTTTACATATAGGGCTGCAAATAATGATTATTTTCATAATCAATTAATCTGCTCATTATTTCTCAATTTATCTATTAATCATTTGCTCTATAAAACAACAGAGAACAGTGGCAAATGTCCATCACAATTTCGTAGGACTCAAGGTGACATCTTCAGATTTGTCCAACCGACATAATGAAATACAAAGGTATAGTTAATTTACCATGATGCCAAGACAAGAAAAATCAGGGATCATTAAATGTTTTCTTCCAGTTTCACAGACAATTGACTTAAATGATTATTTGATTATTAAAGAAGTTACAACTTAATTTTCTGTCGATTGGAATGATTAGTTATTCAGCTAATCATTGCAGCTGTATTGATATTATTTTCCATGACCTAACAGAAATGCAGCAGTTACATCTCATTTTTGGCCTCAAATCAAAACATTTCTTCTTCATTAGTACTTTTACAATACACATTACAGACACTACATAGCAGTGAAAACTTTTGAATAATGTTTTTAACCACTTAAATACAATGTAAATGATATTCTTCAGCATGACCAATGTGGCTTTTAAAAACTTTATATCTTTCCAGGAGGCCCTATGGTAAGGTATTTCTGATGGTAATAATCGGAGTCAGACATATAATGAAAAGAGAGGGGATGGAGTGCAAACCATGACACACAGACGTGACGTGCACGGTGACACCTTTGCCTGCAGAGCACTAAACACTAGCGGTACATTTAACTACTTGCCAAAAATGACGAGCAACACGTGTGCACCTCCCTCCGTTTCTCATGGCATCATCAAGGGAGAGGCTCCCACCGTGCTTCGCATAATGTAATCTGTGAACTAATAATAGCCCACATCATTGTCATTGATACAGGAAGTTTAGTCATCAACATGCAGGCAGTGCCCTGCTCAGTTTCGTCATTTTCCTCCTGTGTTTTCCCATTACCTCCTACAGCCCAGTCCGCAGTGGCACTGACAATCAGCGCTGTGTAAACTGTTAGACAACACATCACTTGTTTTTGAACGCTACGTCCTTGATTACTGTAAATAGCAGTAGAACTACATTATATGACAATCTAATCAAACTCCAATTGAGTGACACACATTGTTAGTCTAAAAACCTCAAAAACCGATTTCACACAGAGAAATTCAGCAAAAAAAAAAATAATGGTCAGAAATGCAGCTACTAAGGCAGCGGTCAACAGACATTGTGGTTATGAAAACAAAGTGGTTATGTAAAAATCTCTTATATTTGAAACTGCGAGAGAGATCATATTCACTACAGTTTCTGACTCACTATCGCTTGTGCTGTATAACTAAATTCAAATGATGGTGCCACCTGGCTCAATGAAAGCTCTAAGTTTGCCTTGGACAGGAAGAGGAAGGTCCACTAAGCGGGCGTGTTCATATTCCCATAGTGTCCTCATCCTGTGACTTAGAGTGATATCATTACAATAGACACCGGTTTTTCTGGACTGGATGCAAAAAGAAGACCGCTTCCTGGACTGATGTCATACTATTTTCAAAAATGGTGCAGGTGAAAACCAATTCTGAAGCTTCAAGCAAATTCTCTATTTGAGCACGCTGGCTTTTATTTGTGAACTGTTGTTATGCCATTGTGGTTATGTGGTGACTGTTTTTGATTCAGATGCAAAAAGTTCAATTTAATCAATTTGTATCATGCTTTTACCTTACAATATTAATCAACTGGTAAAAAAAAAAAAACAAGACACAAAAAAATAACTTTACCAATGAAACTGTCAGTTGCACATGGAAAATAGGATGTTTTATGTACAATGTGAGTTCTTTTCACTGTAATTTTAAGAGGGCACTTTGTAGTTCCAAGATTTATTTGTAAATACGAAAAGAAAGTCTTTTAATATGTATTGGTTTTTATTGCCTCAAGTGGTTTTATTTATTGGTTAACTTGACAAAATTGACATTTTTTTAAACAGTTTTCATTTTGAGGAAGTGTTAATTGCACTGATGATGACGTTGTTGATTTCGGCTGGGGAATACCGGCAGGGACACTTACATTATCTTCCATCTGAGCACTTAAAATAATTTAACACTTTTAGTCAGCCTGACACCTTGTTATTTAAACATACTCTTTCCAGTCGCTCAGTCTACTATCGTGTCCAATCAGGGTTAAAAGTGTGTGGTTTGTGTACCTTATTTTGCCATCTGGTGACGTTTCCAAAGCCTCCAGTGCCCAGCCGCTCCTTCAGCTCCCAGGGCCCGCAGCTCTGCGGCTGCTGCAGGGGGACTCGATTCATGATCTCCTCAGCTGGTGCTACACCCAATACAACACGTAACAAGGACAAACTTAAGCACACAGTCATACTAGATGGGGAAGCAACTTCGCCATTCCCAGATCATCACCACTAGGACAGAAATGTTAAGTTTTGTCTAAGGATTGCACCAGAGAAAAAGCCTAGTTGTCATCTAAATCAAAAGAGTTTATCGTCCGTACAGTAGATATTTTAGCAACATCTCAGACTCAGTTGGTCAGGCTCAGCTCTACATCTACATTCACCCATATTTTCATCAGTCTAAGCTGTCCTATTTCATCCTTAGGTCTACCAAGGCTCAACTAGTCGTTGAGCAAGTCAGCACGCTAGCATTACCATGCTAGCGACATATATAAAAAGGTGTGTGATCATGTGCTGCTCTGAAAGTTAACATGTGTTTATAATGTTAATGTCAGCATGATATGTTAGCATTAATCTCAAAGTAAAGCTGATGCATTGGTCTGAGAATTGGCTCTAGTGCAGAAACAATCAATTGATTTATCCATCAGTGATTCCACAGAAAATGGAACCATCAACTTTGATAATCAAGTAACCGTTTAAGACATTTATCGAGAAAATGTGCCACATTCTTTGTTTCAAGCTTCAAAATTTTGAGAATTTGCCTGTTGTTTGTGACGCATATTATAAACTGAATATCTATGGGCTCATCTGGGACCTCTGGGAAATTTTAATGGATATTTTCATGATTTTCTTACATTTTATACACTAAAAAGTGTGTTGTTTATTAAACAAATTATCAACAGATTAACTGATAAGGAGAATAATCATTAGTTGAGACACCAGCCCTAACCACAGTCATTAGGATTCCTCCCGTGGAATTTCTCAAGTACATTCTATCTGGTCCATCCTCTGCTTGCCCAGAGATTTTGTTCCGGACCAAAGTTTTGGACTGGACACATCGACAGACTGACACTGACCATCGCAAAAATCTGCTGATATTAGCTTATTGAAGATAGACAAGAAAAGAAGAGAAGAACAACAAGAACAGAAGACATCTTGAAATGTCACAATAGGGAAAGCACAGGTGCAAACATCATTATAAATAACATTAATATTTAATCCATTTATTTGCCTCAGTTTCAGGGTCCCGGTACTGTGTACGCTGGCTCACTGTCACGGTTTAGTTGGACACTTGAATATACTCGAGAGAGCTTTATTGTTATTAGAAACACCTGAGTTTTACCTAAAATGCCTGCTGTGAAAATGGCCCATTGCAGTGCAGAAAATGCCAAAGGTATGTTTGAGGCAATTTAGAAAACAGTGTTGCCAGTAAAATTATTTGGTCAATATAACTGACAAGGTTATTCTTTTCTTTAACTGTAAGATGTCTTGGTTGCAGTTCCTAATTCTGAGATCCCTATATATACATAGTTGCATTCATTTTTCCCCGTTTACACGTCCACAACATATTTTTTGTGAGCGTGAAATTATCTCTTTGAGGGTCTCAGGTGCCATGTCTGTCATGTATCATGGCTCTAAGTCTGAGTTTCGGTTCACGTGGCCTCTGTCTGGGTTTATGTGCTGAAAAGCATGATAAAAATATTGTTAAAAAAAAAAAAAGGTGATCACTATCATCAACATATTTATGTGGGTTTTTCACTGATTTAATGTTGCTTATATATAAGCAATAGCAATTTCACAGACCAAATGTACATCACAGAATCTATGGAAGAGTGGATAAAGCGTTCCCTGTGTATATATATATATATATATATATATATATATATATATATATATATATATATATATATATATATATATATATATATATATATATATATATATATATATATATATATATATATATACGGATAGTTCCGGTATGCAGTAAGCAGGCTGTCTTACAGGCTGTTACCAGGCCTATTCAATACTGCACTGACAGTACATGCATCCGTCAGGCTGCTTCCTTTTCAGCCTCTATACTGTGACTATCGATCTCACCTCCCCGCTCCGAACAAAAACACGCGTCCAAACGCTAAAAGTCAACTCTCCCTGTGTTCATGTTTCACGTTTCCCCGAGCTTTAACGTACTGGTTCTCGGTATTTATCTCAATGCCGACAGGCGCTTCAACTGAAGTATCATTTCAACTAATTCCTACCTTAGACTTCGTAGGCAGCGTTCACACGCTTTCAAACCTGATTTTCTTTGACCACTGCGTTTATCTGGTCTGAGACAGAGTCAAACTTTGAACACTACAATTGTAACTTCGGAGACACAACGAATCTCAAAAAAAAAAAAAACCTCTCTACTTCCTGATCCTCGTATTTCCTATGAACCCGCCCACGGGGAGGCAGGCTCGGCGCACAGTCAGCCTGTTGGGCCGATGCAGAGGTTTTCATCTCCTGGGCGCGTAAAGATGTTTTCTCGTGATTTTTATACGGAAACCCTGAGCCCCCCCCCCCCCTTTAAGCTTGGACACGTCGAGACAGGCTTCGTTCCCAGTGGGAGTGAGTGACTGAGTTTGTCTCAGTTCTGCAGTGAAATTAAACTCTGCTGTGTTCGGTGCGTGGAGGTTGGTGATTTTTCTATTTTTTTTTTCTTCTTTATTCTCAACAAATTCCACAAGAAAGACGGGAACCAACAATTAGTCCCATTCCCTACATCCCTACCTTGTCTGCGCACTCAGCCCCCAAGCCCATTGCCCCATGCACCACAGTAAACACGGGTCACAAATACATATTTTTATCTTATTTTAATTTATTTTCAGCTGCAGACGAATACACATTTGGTGCTCTAACGAGTATTAATAGCAGCAGGGCGGAGTATGTGGGACTGAATTAAAATATATATATATATATATATTAAACTCCAGCTAAGGACAATAGCTTCTGCAATTGCAATTTTGAAATGTGCAGCTCGTCCGGTATTCTGCCTTACAAAATCATTTATTAGCTACATGACAAAAAGAGGTGTTAATTTTGAATATTTGTGCAATAAATGCAAAGGATGCATTGCTTCTACTAAAAAAATAATAATCTAAAAATAATAATCTTAAAGTTATATCCACGTGTTGCTATGTTTGCTTGTTGCAGCCAAGTGGTGCCCAGACTGTTCGGGGGCCCCTTAGTGGCCCCCCAGCGTGCTTAAGCAGTTTAAATCTTACAAAATGTAAAAATGAGCTGAATATAATTCTAATTCTGTCCCATCCTACAGAAAAGAAACACATGAGGCCACCGAGGCAAACTGAGACCGGGACACAGGGACATTTAAAGTTTTATTCCCGGGGAAATGTCTGTTAGTCCATAAAGTAGCGTAATAGCTTACAAAAGCACAATTAATGTATTCACTGACGTTATTAAGGAGCCTCTGGGTGCCACTATTTTGGGATGGGCACATAGGCTGAGTTATACAACTTCCCGCTAAAGGTCGGATCAACTTCCGCAAACTATTCAGGACAGCAGAGTCATCCCCTACCGATCTCATTTATATAGTGCTTCATCAGAATCATATCAAAAATACACACAAGAATGTTTTTGGGTTATGTTGTCCGGATACTGTGTCTCAGATACAGTAACAATAACACTATTCTGTAACGCAGATGTTATTTTTCTTATTTTCAGGTAGATCTTAGTCACATGCATCAGATCTACTCAGATAAATTTCCATGAAGATTAAGATGTTCAGCTCAAAATCAGCTTGATGTGTCTTCCCTTAAATCAAATACTCATTTCAATGGTTAATATTCTTTGCAGTGTAATTGTTGATGTAGCGAACGTTGTGTTTGGAGAGGATACACTACAGAATTCCACACTATAGCAGTGACGTTCTTCAGTTCATCATCTGCTTTTCCTGAAACGGGTGAAAGCAGCTCACTTAGGTTTGTTGCAATTAGCAAACTCCATCTTTATCTACGTGCTTATGCACATCTGACGTTTGCTGACGTGATGTTTGGTCCTGTATAAAAACCCCACTTTATCAGATGAGAAATGTTTGGAAGAGAAAAAAACCTTTCCTGTTTATACTAATAATTCCCAGTGAGGATAGTGTGCGACGGATGAGGTTTCATAGAAGTCAAGAACAGCTTTTTAGACTGACACCAGCTTTTGGTTTCAGCTGAACATGCTGTTGCTATTAGCAAAAGTTACTAGCACAACTGCACAGCAGTTTAACTGACGCTAAGACAACCACCATTTTGTCAGTAGCAAATGCTGATAGAAATGTTTTATATACTCCCCAAGTTCCGTTGTTGGAGCATTATCTGTTGATACTTTTTTGCAATTGTGAATTTGTGACTTTTCATTAAGTGTCATTGCCAATAAAAAAAAAAAAAATCTGTAACTGCTGATGCCGCATTCACACATTGTAAGCGTAATGAAAAGTTATTCCAACTCGGCAGCATTCATGCATTATTCCAAGGTAGCTAGCCCCAGTGCTAACCTTGTAGTCACACCAGATAAAATGGCCTAAACTGGCTTCTTCTGTTGTGTTATGTACTTGTAGCAGTTTGTTACCATGTGAACACAGATGCAAAATAACAGTGTACAGCCACTATGAAACTAGCAGAATAGATAAGCCAACAGTTCTGTGCGTCTTTTCCCCAAGTTGGAGACCGTCGCTGTCAGAAATTCCCTCTGTCTCCGACTCTGAATTACAAGTCAGAAGCTGATATCCACAGTTTTTCCCCACTCGGCCGACTGTAATTACGGTTTAAACTATCTGATGTGAACGTGCCATTTTGCCAGATATGTTTAGGCCTATTTGTTTCCTGCATTAACGAGTGGGGGAGAAGATCAATACCACATCATATCTGTCCGTTGGACATAAGCCTACAGCGAGCATCTGGTTAGCGTAGCGTTCTGTCCAAAATAAAAATGTGCCCACGTCTGTCTTTTCCTTTATGTTAAGCTATGCAAAGCTAAGCTAACCTGCTGCTGACTGTAGCTTTATGTTTAGGCCACTGGACAGATATTAGAGTGGTATCAATCTTCTCATTTCATTCTCAATTAGAAAGCGAATTAGCATATTTTTCAAGATGTTGAACTATTTCTGTAAACTGGACTGTTATGTATTTGATCCTTTTACTTTTACTATATATGTTCTATATATGGATTCTATATATGTTAACTAGATTAATGTGTTTTCCTTTCTACAAATCACTGATCTATCACCTATGATACTTAAAATATTATAACTAATTTGACATCTGATTTGTAATCCCTATAGTTGACTGTGTTTCTACATAGCTGTGAGTTGATTATTTGCTTTGTAATATTTGATTAATTTTTTAACGCCTCAACACATTTTTAATAATTTCTGTACTCTGATATGCACAGTGTGCAGCTATATTACTGCTATATTGATTTGATCAAAAAAAACAAACATACACTATTTCATTTATACAGCCTTTTTTTTAAGTCCCTGCTCAAACTTCACCAAGACAGATTCTTGTATTGTCACTATACATGGCACTTGATGCTTTGTTTGTGAGTTTTGAGGGTCTGACTCCAAGCAATTGTGAAAGCATTCACCCACGCATTAAGACAGTAAACAAAAATGTTTAAATCAGTGGATTGTCTGGTTTCTGTAATTCCCCCACAGAATTTACAAATGCCTTTAACTTCCTTTTCTTTCCATGATATAAATAATGGGCAAATACTTTTTTAATCATTCAACACAAGGGAGGAGGTGTGCACTCAATGGTCAGTTGTGTTTAATGAATTTGATAGTAAACGAAAACAGAGAATCACTCAAAGAGATATAATTCCTGGCTGTGCTGGAGGAACCTTATGTAATGCATAACTTTCTGCCTGAATCATCTAAAACAGATACAACGTTAACGTAACCTTCACAACCCCATATGCATGTATATGTGTGTGTGTGTATATGTGTATCTCTTTATGTGTGATTTTCCGCATCAAGCAGTGGGAGTGTGCTCTAAGCTAACACGGATGGAAACAAAGAGGAAAGACACCGAACTATTAGATCCTAAATTGCTATGTTCTCGGCTACTTGATGTGGAGTTAACAGACAGTAAAATACAATGAACACCCGAGGCTAAATGAGTGATTTTCTAGGGTAGGGATGGGTTGAGTGCCAAATGGTTAACCACTCAGATATAGTTTCACCCACAGCCCAACAAAAACAGCCAGAGGGCATTGACAGTGTGAAAAATCAATATTATGCTGGTATTTGTGTTACTCAATTTAAAAGCTTGAGTAACTACAGTTACAGTAAATCACTTACAAATTCCTAATAATCCAGCCCTGAACACTTAAACATGACAGTACCTGATAAAATGCAATACACCTTTTTGCAGATACCATTCACTGTACTGGTGTGGGCTACAATATACTGTATATAGTACCTTTATTTTTATTTTTTGTGCTTCCTGTTGTTATAGATAAGATGATAAAAACGCAGCATTTTTGTTTTATGAGGTTACTTCCCTTCTATTATCTATAATATGCTTCTATTTTAGTACTTCTTTCGCTGCTTGCCGCTAACATTTTTACCTGTGTCGGATCTAAGTTTATCTTCTCTTATTTCTGTACATAATAATAATATCCTAATGTATGTGTCAACATCATGCCTCACGCAAATGTGTGCTCTCTCAAAGGCTGGATTACGAACAGAGCAAAGCCGGCAACTGCCCGGGGGGCCCAGACTCCCAGGGACTCCCCGGTTTTACACCTTCTACATAGTGCAATTAAAACTCTAGTTTTAAGACCTTTACTGTTTTAGTTTATATTTTGTATTTTGGTCACTTGTACAGTTTTAGTAAATTATTAAAGTTTTTAGTAATTATCAAATTACTTTTTTTTTTTTCTGTGTCAAGTAATTAAAAAACAGAAAAACTCAGATCATATTATTCCATCACAGGAGAAACCAACAATTATTTTCACTATCAATGCATCTGACAGTTATTTTATTTAATGACTGATTGATTGTTTAGTGTATACAATGTCAGATAATTTTAATATAATAGTATATTTATATTTTCTCACAGGTGTTAAAAAAGGTCAAACTAACATTACATAAACAACGGCTGTTGAGTTTTAAAATCCTTTGAATTCCATATTTTGTGGCGGTTTTATTTGTCCTTGATGAGCGCACACTGGTGTCTCGGAGAAAGGAGTTGGGGGAAAATGATGGCTGAAAAAGTTTTCCCGGATGAAAACACTTGAAAATAACCCGCTTCTAACTAAACGTGTGATGGTGCCCTCTCAGTCCCGCCTGGGACTGTCTCGCTGCGTATCGGCACCACCCAGCAGGCTGCATCATCATCCGGCCCGGCCAGCCACGCTTCCCCGCTGAGGTCACAGCAGCCCTCCCCCTCCACACGCCGGCAGGACTGGGGCGCTGCGATAAAAGCTGGGAGCAGAGGGATCGCCAACTCAGTCCGAGCGACTATTCCCGAGGACAGTGGCGGCACCACAGCAAACCTACTGAGAAGAAAAACCGTTTCGGACGATCTCATATTTGGTAAGAGCATTCTCCTTTGTTCGCGTTAGGCCTGCAGATCTATCCAGACTATGCACCGTAGCGTTTTCTCCTATTGTGACAGCTTCAGCACTTATTTTCGGTTTTGATTTGAATCGTGCCATTAGAGGGCCTTTATTATCTGTGGTTATGGAGTTATGGAGGGGTGTAGATAATGAAACTGTCTTAAACATTTTGCATGGTTGTTATTTCATGTATCAAGGAGAAATAGATGAAAACTGTTATGCAAGATTCTACTGTAAGACTACATTATATTGAAATATTGCCCAACCATTGTAGTAATGGTCTAATCAACTTAAGGGGAACCTGTAAAAAAAAAAAAAAAAAATCTTTAATTAATTTTATCAAATGCAAATACGATAATCAAATGTAACCGGATAATGATATGGAGTTATCTTGACACACAGTTCTCTTGTCTTATTTAATGTTAATCAGCGAGATCTAATTAACATCTTTGCGAATGGGAAATAAGATCAGAAAGGAATCCACATATAGACATTAATGCTACCATACTCAGTAACCTGCATGTCTATGTAATTAACAGCTGATTCAACATGACACATGTGATATTACATTTTAGCAGACACAATTGAATTGTGGATAGTAAATTCAAAAGTGTATGATTATAGTAGTAGTACTAATTTTCCCATATGGCACAGCCATACTATTTTCCCATAAGTTGGTGAAGCTGTGTGATTTTGGATTGCTGATTTATTTGGCATCCCAACATTTGCTCGCTCTGACTTCAGCAGCGCTTCATTAACTTTCCCTCCATCCACATCCACCTGTTTAATCTGGTGGGAATACTGTAAAAAGTCCCCCACAGTGCCTCCCACATTCCGTTTAAATCCTCAAACACTAAAATCTCTTTGCCACCCAGGATCATAAAGCTTTCTGTTGTTGCTTCTTTAAATGTTACAAGAACATGGTGATATTGTGCTCTGCCGCTGGACACAGTGCGTGTGTGCATTATCAACAAACATCCCTGTTATGATACTGTGATTCTCAGTGCTTCTGTGTGTGTGTGTGTGTGTGTGTGTGTGTGTGTGTGTGTGTGTGTGTGTGTGTGTGTGTGTGTGTGTGTGTTTCTCAGTGTGTCTGTGTGTGTGTGTGTGTGTGTGTGTGTGTGTGTGTGTGTGTGTGTGTGTGTGTGTGTGTGCGCATGTGGTGTGTGTGTATCTTTGCACCTCTCAAGCCAGGGATCTGCACAGGATCACTGAAATGCTGGCTCTTATCAAGTTAATTAGTTGGATTTGTGTCTTCGCTTGCATTGTGGCAATTCTCCTCCCAAGCATCAGTCGGCGTCAGCACCGAGATTCTCCATCACAGTGATACTCTGTACTGTTGTATGTTGAGACAGAGTACAGTTTGTGTCCATTATCAGCATTCCCTGCAGTGTGGTCAGATGGGTGTGTCACACTGATGTTTGTGACTCACGGGATCAGTGGTTTGTGTCTTAAAGCTATAAGTTAAGAGTAGGTCAGACAAAGCAAAGCGCTGGAACAGAGTTGGGCCAGAAGATGAAACTGAACCCCTAGAGATTGTATGATTCAGCACTAGGCTGCAGCTAAGCTTGAATCAGGACAAAAACCCTCTTTCAGATCTCTACTCTTCCTACGTAATATGGGGGTTGTATGTTCATCTAATTGTCTCAGTTCTAGATATAAATCCCATCAATGCCTCCATCTGTGTCTATTCAGCCGTGGAAGCTAGGATGACTCAGGACTGCTCACCCTCTTTTCTGCTGACCTCTGGGATTTGATTTCATCTCCCTCATCTCCGTCTTTTTGGCCCTCTCGACCTTCTCCCTCTTACGTCTACTCTCCCCATCTTTTCATCTCCTTCCACATAGTTGTCTCAGCTCCATTATCTCCTCAGTTTACAGTATATTCATTTCTAATTTCAGCGCCCGCTTCTTTTGATTTATGAGGTGTTTCTTTCTGATAAGGAGTTCAAGGCTTCATATTGTGCACAGAGGGAAGCTGGAAGGTAACAATGCAGCTCTCTGTTCTGCGGGACTTTACGGAGCCAGCTCATGGCTGGTTTATTGAAGCTTGACTGAAAATCCCCTAGTAAAGAATGCATAATACCCTCTAAGTGGTTTACTTACCAACATGACAGCACATGTCATAAGACATCCTCAGCAGACATGCTACACAAATGCAAACCTCTTACATGAAGGAACAACACCTAAACTGAAGCTATTGTAAAAGGTTGAATACATGTTATGATGCTCAGATTTGCTCCCAGAAACTGACACTGCCAGCGTGCTGTGACAAGAGAATGGGAATACTGTTTACGATCCAGTCCCACAAATGTTGAGAACTTCGGTGCCAATGTAAATTAGACCCTAAAAGTGCCACATTGCTCACTGTAAAGATGTTAACTCTGCACTATCCTCCCCTGGGTCCCGGTGGGGGTAGTCCTCCCACTCCGAGTACTTTATGAGTTCTGGCGTTTGCATCGGGGGGACAGTATGAGTAAACTCAGAGATGTGCGGAGTGAACCATGATTTTAACTTCACAGGCAGATGCAGCTGTGCTCCCTGCACACAGTCTAACCATTCTCACTTGTTTAGTAATATCTCACCTCCAACCCTTACAACCTCAGTGCGCCATCATCATTACACATGTCTCGCTAATGGCCCGGTTAACAAACCGCTAAGATGAAACTGCACACTGATAGGAAATGAATAACCTTGGCGGCAAACCATTTAACTTCAGCTCTGGACGTAAATGTGTGTGCGTGGGAGTGTGTTTGTGTGTGTGGATGCACTAAATTGGCGTATCTCAGAACTGTTGTTAAGAGGCTGCTCTTGACTCATAGTCTGGCTGCTGCTGCTTCAAAGATGTTTTCATTTCTTCCACTCATATTTGACCTACTAACTGGGATAAAACCACACTCTCTGCAGGCTGCATACTTGGTTATACACGTTGCAGCTAACAACAGATTGGGTGTAACTGGGCTTTAAAATGCTTCAGTGCCTGTGGGACGACGGTGTCCGGCTCACTTTTTTAGAGAGGCTTGCTCGACATATCGATAGCTCTGGTATAGCTGGTGTAGCTATGGCATATATAGTGATCCAAGCAATGCGTGTACATCAGAGTTTGGTTGTATCTCATTCTCCTCAAGGCGGGAAGAAGATGTTAAGAGTTAACTTGTGCTTTGCTTATGTATCTCATTGGTAATAATGCTCTATTAAAAATTCTAGCTTTTGACCCCTGACCCCTATGCAGTAAGAAGGATTACTGACATAGTATGACTAGGGTACAGACCTGAATTAAAGGTTTTTTTTGTTGTTGCACTTGATCAGTTTTTACATCTTTTATTTACTGGTTATAAGTTTGCTGTAAACCCATAGTTGTTGCCAGTTACATGAAAAACCTCACGGACATCCCTGATTATTTGGATTACTGTTCTGTAATGAACTATCATATTTGAAACATTCAGAATTCTCATAAAATGCATTTTGTAACAGAAATTCTCCGGGCGAACCTAAATTCACATCAAATATTTCTTCATTTTGAAATAGTCTTAGTTATCATGAAAAAAGAAAAAGAAAAAGATCTATATTCAAAGCTAATGAAAGATTCTCAGAGTAAGATAAATGCAAGAAACACATAAACAGTTTCTGGACAGAGGTTCTGAGTTGATCATCTTTAAGAAGTTAGTTTCACTGTATATAAAACTAAAAGGGTAGCCACAGTTTTACACTGTATCCTGTAAATGAGATTTTGTCATATACACGTTTATTTTGTGTGTTTGTGTCTGTTCATTTGTATTAAATGTTATAACACGGGCCACAAAAACAGCTGAAAATCCTGCCAATTGCTTTGTGGGATTGTTAAAGGAGCAACGGTGATGACCCCCAAACAGGGCCTCTGCATGTCGGATACCACAGACTTTAAAAAGAGTGGGATATACATGTGTTCATGTCTGATGTGCGCATGTTGGCCTGTGTGTCTGTGTGCGCTTGTGTTGATATTTGCGCACATTTCCGAGATGCATGGGGCCCGCACTGGCAGCACTTTAGCAGGAAACACGTGTTTTTGGCTGACATGGCCCGAGAGAGGGGCGACTGAACTGAACAGCTGCATAAAGGAAACAAAAAGGAAAGTAGTGTGCTGTTGTCACCCTGCCAGTGAGGCTCAGTTGGGGGGTAAAAGCGCAGGACAACAGGGTTTCTATTTGTTTGAGGCAAGGATTGCTTTCAAGGGACCTGTGAGTGAGTATGTGAATGCACGTGCGTGCTCGTGTTTTAAAAGTGAAGCCCTTAGAAAGGGTCTTTGTTCCAATGAACAATGAGCAGAATGAACATTAAATCTTTGTGTACAGTTGTTGATTAGCTCCACGTTCCTGAGCCCTTTGTGCATGTGTGTGAGAGAGTATGTATGTGTGTGTGTGTGTGTGTGTGTGTGTGTGTGTGTGTGTGTGTGTGTGTGTGTGTGTGTGTGTGTGTGTGTGTGTCTGTGTGTGTGTGTGTGTGGGGGGTTGCCGGCATTGCTGTCTTACCTTGCTGATACATCAAAACACAGTGCTGTTCTCTATTAGCTCAGTAAACCACAGAAGGTGAGTCAGAGGAGAGCAGAGTGTAAAAATGTGTCCAAGAATAGAAGTGTCCGTTCCAGGCATGTTTGCAGACGTTTTGTTGTGGGTTATTACGGTTGTTACAGTTATTTTTAAAGTAGCTCGGAAGTTCTTTATACTGAGGTAATTTTTACATTTCAGCCCTGATTGTGTGCAGCTGTCTTTTTCTTTTCTTTCCCATTTCCCTCTCTACTCATTCTTCTTCTCTCCCCCTCCTTCTTTTGTGACTCATATTTAATTACACTCGCCTAAGGAGCAACAGGCACTCAAAATATGATTCCTTTAAAACAGAAAAGAGGGACAAGTCTGATACCCACAACTTCTTCTACAAGTATAAAAGGGAAATAGAAATGTGAGTTTAGTTACTTTTTCTAGCTCCACACTTTCCCTTCTGTTTCCTCATCCTTCCCTTTACAATCCTGAGTCACTTTATCGTCCTACAGCTTCTGCTTTGCTCTGTTAGAGAAGGAATACTGCCAGTGTGGTGCAGAAACTTTCTGCTGCACATGCTGCCTTTCATTTCTCCGGGGTTGTCCAGATTGTTTTGTTGGATGTGGTGGTCAGTGTCTCATTTTTAGCATAATGATAATCAGCTTCCTGTTTATTCCCAGTGGGGAAGGAACAGATGAATTATGATAACTGGATTGGTTTTACGGTATGTGAATGTACATACGTTGAAGGAGTGGGCCTGTAAGAGGAATGTGACAAGAAAACAAGGGAAATCAGAGAAATTTATTTAATGACGACGTCAAAAAAAAAATTTTTGAACTCATTCACTCTCCCATCAGACTGTCCTGCAAGGGCTGTTAAAACTTCCTGTCAACACATCTTCAGTAAACTAGGAAAAACCTCCAGTTTCCCACAAGCGCCCCACCTTGCCCACCCTTTCCTCCCTAATGGTGTCCTGAACCCCAAAGGGAGCTTTACAGAGGCATATATAGGGATGGAGGAAGGAAGCTGAACAGAGAAACAGTGCAGCTGACAGAAGGTGACCGGTGTCGTTCATTTTCCTGCAATTGTTAGCACAGTATTGATGACAAATTTATGACAAAAGATTTATAAAGAAAACACACAACAATGAAAACCCTGCTTGGATTTTTACCAGTAAATCAGTCACCTCTATGTATACGGTTGCCAGTGTTTTCAGAATGTGTGTGTTCGTGTTGTGTCAGTAGTGACATGCAAAGAACGCTTTGCAATCTCTTGCAATCTCTTTTTTAGGAAATAAATGATCAGTTTTCTCCTTATTCACAACGTGACCATTTATAACTTTTATAATATATTATACATTGCATGGCCAGAATCTAATTTCATACAATTGTTGACTCAGAATTTTTTGTTTGTTTGTCTAAAACATTGTAAAAAATTGCGTAACAATGCTTAGTGAAGGAATATAGTAACTGATCCGTGCAAATCCAATGGCATTTATTCAAGAGCAGTTGGTGCTTAATGTTTATTTATATTCTACTTCCAGAAAACCGAAGATCACTTGAGTCAAAGGCCACTTGAGTAGTTATGACCAGATCACTCGGGCTATTAATTCTCCTTTCCGCGCTCTGCTGCTGCCTAGCGGACAATGTAAGTACTACACCCGTTGCCATGAGTGGTGCACATGAGTGGTTCTGCATGCTTCAGCCCATTAACTGCAAATCCTGCATACTTAGGAAGGGCTCATCTTAATACATGATGACATTCAAAACATACAAAACATACATACAAAACCTACTTCTTTAATCTTTTAACAGAATGAGTAATCATTCATTTTTCATTTTGATTTTGAAACAATATAGCTCAAAACTAACTGCCGTCCTGCAGACAACTTTCAAATCTTGGATTTTGGAGCCCTGCTGTAATGTGTGTATCAACAAGTGATGTTTGATTAAAACTTAAATGCAGTTAAAACTTGATCGGGATGGATTGCCCACCGCATGTGAAGAAAGTTTCACGCCTCCGCAAGTTTATTTTCACAGTATCTTGAAGAAATTAAATAAAAGCGCTTGCTGCCTCGGTTGGAAACCAATACCGTGCAACCAGTTCCCATCCGCTGCTGCCCTGTGTTTAACTCGTCTTTTCTTTTGCAGGTGGAGCTGCTCCGCACTAAGAGAGGGACTCGTTTTTACAGAGGTGAGCCTGACAGGCAGCCAGCTAGACGGACGCTTATTATTCATGTCCAGAAGTCTTCACCTTCCTTTGACACGTCCTGTGAGCTCCATCACTCTTTTCCTTCCCTAATAGCACCATCACCATCCTCACTTTCTATTGATTTTCGGTAGTCATTCATTTGTTTGTGTTCCTCTCACTTTTTGTACCTTTATGTTTGTAACTCCTTTTCTATGTGACAATGATTCAGTTTTCTTCTTCCTGTTTGATCGGCTGTATACTTATTGTTTGTGTGTGGGTGTGTGTGTGTGTTCTCTCAGTACTTTGTGTGGATAGCGAGACATCAGCAGTGCGTAGTGTTCGGGAAACTTGGCTGCGATGGAGGGGGAAGCGTGTGGAGTTTTGCCGTTGTGCATTAGGAGGACGAGAGCGTTGTCATATTGTGCCTGTCATCAGTGAGTGTGATATGAATCCACAGAAACACAAACACACGTGGACTGGCTGGCCTACTCACTTTACTTTATTGTCAGACTTTTTTGTTTGCAATGAGCAGAATATGATTTTCTGTTTGTTAATTTGTGTGTCAATCAGCTTTCTCGTCCTTACTAACCTCTCTGTCTTTCATTATAAATCCATTTTACCTCTAACCTGCTATGGCAACCTCAGATGATTATTTTTTATTGGCTTTCCTCGCTCATGTGTCCAAATCTCTGTGATTTCATTGCATCCAAATGAAGAGCTGTTGGGTTTCTGTGTTTTTGAGTGGGTGTAGTTTAGTCTGATGTACTTTTGCCAGACCACTTTCACCCCCACTGACGAATTCTGTGAAGCATAATTGCCCCTCCCTCAGACAAATTACAACCACATTTTCAATCTGCACCGTCTGTGAGCTCATACCACTGGGAGCGAGAGGGGTGCTGTTTTTCTGAACGCTGGCCTTTAGGAAATGTTGAAATAATAAATGACAAAACCGGACTGGTGATGGCAGAAAGACAGTTTTGCTCTCGAACGAAACCCTTGCCATGACATGATATTTTTAAAGTGAGGCTTTGAAGACGTTCCTCGTTAAGAAGAGAGGTCAGGATGAACCATGCTCACAGACCTTACTAATACACACTAGTTAGTGTTTCTATGTCAAATGTGATACACAAGGCCAAACCCACGAAATTAATTCTCTGTCTACACAAGTGGTCATGGCCAATCAATCATATTCTGATTATTCAGATTGTTTTTGGGCTGAAGAACTGGATGACAAATGACTAACTGGGTCTCTGTCTGCCCTTTCCAGATTGCTATGTGTCTCAGTGTTATAACGGTGGAGTCTGTAAGGAGGCCGTGTACACTTCGGACTACATTTGCCAGTGTCCCGCAGGCTTCAGTGGGACTCATTGTGAGATCAGTAAGTACTCAACAAACTCATCAATTTAGGCCACGATTTTATTTTATTATTTTCTTTATTGAATTACTGGCCAATTTTTTTCTCAATGAAATGTGAGAACATTTTGAAAAATTATGGGGAAAAAAAAAAAATTAATTTTCCAGTGTGCAACGTGAGACCGTACTTTGTCCGACCAACAGCCCAAAACCCAAATATTCAGTTTACAATTATGGGAAAAAGAAAAAAGCTGCAAATCCTCACAACAGAGAAACCAGAACCAGAGAATAGTCGCAGATTCGTTTTCAGTTAATTGACTAATTTAGTTAATTGACCTATAACTTCAGCTCTACTTTAAACTCTTATTTACACTTCCTGTGCTGCAACAGGTAGACCCTGGTTATTCCTCTATGTCTAGTATTCGCATATGTTTTACTTTAGAGCAACAATAAACCCAGCCGTGTCCATAGCAGGGTGTCCAACACTGATTAAAATGTTCTACGAACTAGTTAGTGACTCTTGATAAGGTCACAGTCTGACTGGGTGACTCATACAGGGGTTTCATGTGTCTGTGGATTGGAGAGAAGAAGAGAGGATCATAAACAATGGAAAGACATTCTGGGATATGGATGTTTGTGTTTCTGCGGCCGACTTTTGGAGGCTTTAGGTACACCCCACCCTTTCGGAGGGGATAATTTCGCAAACCACAGTGGTCACAGCCAAGTGATTTCAGCCAAAGAGTAATGAGTTACGATGGCCAGACTCAGTGAATACGCAATAATCATAGTTTATGATTGGTCATTGTTTTAAACCACGAACCACGAAATAAAAACCAATAAGACAAAACTTGTGAGTTTAGTGTTAGAAACAGTGTTTAGAAATATAGTGTTAGAAAAGTGTTTTAGTGTTTATTAGAAATAAAAATTGTTTTCATAATTTGTCCAAACATTTTGAATGGTTTAAGTTTTTCCAGATCCAATAAATGTGCTTTATTGTGTCAGTATTAAGGAACTATGTCAGTTAATAATGTGATATCTGTCTCATATATTAATAAGTGACACTACATTCAGTTTACCTGTGTCTCCGTCTCCAACAGACACCAATGAGAAGTGTGTTGTGGGTCAGGGTCAAGGGTATCGTGGGACATGGAGTCACAGCTATACAGGGGCAGAGTGCATCAACTGGAACTCGACATCTCTGAGAGGAAGGAGGTTCACAGCCAGGAAAGTGGACGCCAGCAGGCTTGGACTGGGCAATCACAACTTCTGCAGGTATGTGACCACTGCAGTCTTTTTAGTGCCGGAGCATCTGTAGGCATAAACCGCAAACATTCACTGTGTCCATGTGATTAAATCAAGGGGGGGTTCTGAGAATCCAAAACATACTGGTCAACTGGTCATACTGGTTTTTTGAAAGGCAAAAACTTATATACAAGTCCAATGGGTATAAACAAGCAGACAATCTGGCAAAGAGTAGGTGGAAATGCTTATATGTATATACAGTCGATATATATATTTATATAAGGAGACAAAATGGTTATAGGACCTCAAATTTCAGGTGAATTGGTGACTTGGTAGGAAAACAGGCGGAAAAAAGATTCAAAAATTAAGAACTTGATGGTGTGACAATCTGTGAATTTTGCGAAACCTTGTTGGGGTGATGTATTTTAATTTTAATCATCATTTTAAAACTGTTTTTTAAATTAGCCATGAACATACATATTTACTCATTGACCTTGCCTTTCTTTTTCACCCTTTAGGAACCCTGACAATGACAGCAATCCTTGGTGTTACGTCTATAAAGGCACTCAGATCGCCTGGGACTTCTGTTCTTTGCCCAAATGTCCAGAAGGTACAGCTTTACAAGAAGCAAATATTGAACGTAAGCTGAAAGACTAACAATTAAACACTTAACCGACTGTTTTTTCTGTGTGTTTTGGAGCAGATAAGTACAGAGACTGTGTCGTAGACTCTGGTCAGTCATACAGAGGCACAACATCTGTCACTAAGAGTGGCTCTCACTGTCTTCCGTGGGACTCTCCTGCTATCAGGCACAAGCTCAACAATGCTTGGATATCTGATGCATTGGAGCTGGGCCTGGGCAGCCACAACTTCTGCAGGTAGAGTCGCCAGCGCACAGTATGATAAAACTAACACACATGGGAGGTTCCCCTCGCATGCAGGAAGATCAGAATAACTCTAAGGTTTTCATCGCATTTCTTCTTCCTTTATCCAACAGGAATCCAGATGATGAAACAGGTCCATGGTGTCACACCTACAAAGACATGCGGCTGACCTGGGAGCTGTGCGACATACCTAAATGCTGTAAGATCCCTTATTTCATTGGTTTGATTTTGCAGCAATGTTGAAGCATAGAAGTAATATTATTAAGACTGATGCAAGAAGACAGCTACTCGTCAGAAGTGTAGGAACTAAAATTGTCCGTGCAGCAGTGTGCTAACAGACTGCCCATACTTGTTGCCTATTTTTTAGCGAAACGTCCATCTATCATCACCACTCTCGGACCACGTGCCCCCTCCACCAACAACAGTAACAGAGGTAGGACATCCTCAGTCACCCAGAGTAAATTTCCTCTGATGTGTTTTGCTTGTAGTAATTTTCTTTTTAAACTATCATCCTCCAACCCATCCCGTCTGTAGCAACATGCGGCCAGCGTTTGGATAACTCCCTGAATCGCCCGGCGTACCGCATATTTGGGGGCAGCAAGAGCGACATCTCGGAGCAGCCGTGGCAGGCGGCCATTAATGTTTACCAGGCCCGTCGTAGACAACACTTTCACAGATGTGGAGGAGTCCTCATTGACTCCTGTTGGGTCCTGTCTGCTGCACACTGCTTCGAGGAAAGGTAGGAAAGATTCACATCCTCACTCATCTACACACACAAAATTCATCATTTAAAATGTTCGCCATGCAACATACAAACATATTCCCTATCTTTTTCAGTGATAAAGCAGAAAAATTGGAAGTGATTTTGGGAAGAACGTTTCGGAAACAGAGTTCCAGCAGCGAGCAGATTTTCAAGGTTGAGAAATACTGGATCCATGAGAAATTTGACCTTGAAAAATTTGACAATGACATCGGTGAGTGAGCATTTCAAGAGACAATAATCATACACTCTTTCATTTTTTTTTACTGAAAACCGTGTATCCACGAAATGTCAGATTTTTATAAACTAAGAGAAACTGCACTTTGAAACAGAGTTTATGCATGCTATAAAGTGAGTGATGGAAATTGAATGAGGCATTGTAGTTGTCATGTTCTCCTCCAGCAGTGATGATATGGAACCTTATGGGGCAGCAAAAGCTTGTCAAATCATCCCTCGGTCATCATCCCACATCTTCCCAGTGCATTACCCTGACTTTCCTGTGGTCACTTTCCACTTGCAGCTCTCCTGAAGCTGAAGACGGACATTGGCATCTGTGCTGTAAACTCTCCAGAGGTTCTTCCTGCGTGTCTGCCTGATCCTGGGCTGGTGCTGCCCAGCTGGACTGAGTGCGAGATCTCAGGCTATGGAAGAGACAAAGAATGTAAGCAAACATCCCAACATAATTCATGGCATTCTCTAATGTTGCGCGGCTACTGCTGTGGCAAATGTATCTCACAAGCGAGTTGGTGACACTTAGCTGACTGACCAGCAGAGGGCAGTGTAAGCAACCTTTATCACAAACCATTTATTGGTTTATTTTTGGAGAGGAGACGCTGAAGTATTAATTTAAACACTCTCCACAGTTTCTGCAGAGTACTCAGAGCGTGTGAAGAGAGGTTATGTACGGCTGTGGCCCAACGAGCGCTGCATCCCGGATGTGCTGTCTGGACGCCCAGTTACCGCCAACATGCTGTGTGCGGGTGATACCCGAGGCCTCGATGACGCCTGCAAGGTGAGAACGCCTGATTTGTACACTTAACCTCCTTGTTGAATCAGTGCTGATATCATTACTCAATCTAATTTTTTCTTTCTCTCTCCATTTTTCTTCTTGAACCTCACCCGCAGGGCGACTCTGGTGGCCCGCTCGTCTGTCGAAACAAGGACAGGATGACTCTGATGGGTGTGATCAGCTGGGGCGACGGATGCGGGCAGAAGGATAAGCCTGGGGTCTACACCCGTGTCACCAATTACATCGACTGGATCAACAGGAAAATGAAGGCAAACCTGGTCTAAAGTAAGAGAGACTGCAAAGAAGATGTTGTTGGATAACCATACCCATAAAGACAATGGGTAAAAGAGCAAAAGCAGACATGTTTAGCATTGGGGAGATAGACAGAGAGGTCCACAGGACACTCAGGGCTCTTGTTTATCTGTTGATCGAAATCCAAACTGATGGAGGTTTTAAACCAGCAGGACAATCCTACAGAGATGCACAAGATGAACCTCAGTCATGAGTTTTCATGCACAATGTAGCTCCATGTTCTCAAGTTTTCTGTTCTTTACTGTGTCAAATGTGGCAGTATACATGGACAGAAACACAGAACAAACTCTTTCTCCTCTGTCTGGGTCATCTCGGTCGAAATAATAATTTTTAAAATCTTTTTATGCATAAAAAGTTTCCATGTATTTTCTCAATATTGCCTCCACCAAACTGAAGTGTCCTCAGTGAACCTAACAGGATATATGGGAAATATCAGCATGTTCCTCTGCGCTCTCTGGCTGGCTTTATGCTGGTTTATACAAAGAAGTCACAGTGGTAGACTTCAGCTCAGTAGCACTTCTCATTCAGAAGAATACTCAGTCAACACAGGCATTTACTTTGCACAGTAAAGTAAGTCACATAGGAGTGTTTCTGCTACTCCGAAGGGAATTTTTTTTTTTTGTGCAAAGATTGTGTTAAAGACTTGTCTTCTACATATGAGGTGAGCTTGGCTTAAATATTTTTAATGCTAAAAGTTCATGCATTTGCTTACTTAGGGGTTGAGGGGTTCCAGACCTTCATTCAAACCACCAAACTGTACTGTATCTGCTGGTTCAGACTCTGCTTGTTTTTTGCAGTTTTCTCTCCTTTTGCTCCCTGCCATCTTGTAGATGGGAAAAGATTTAGACGTGTGGAGGCAGGAAACTCTGAACGCCATTCAACAAACCAAAGTCTTTTGCCTTAAACTTCATTATAGAGGGAGAGCAAAACGTTTTTGTACTGGATTTCTAGAGCACTTCTCCACCAGACACCTGGGTTGAGCCCAGTATGTATGTAACATTTATATTGTCTGATTGTTGATTTTATATTGAAAATGACATTGGGATGGTTTTTCTGTCCTACTTTAAATTCCTTAATGACTGCAAAGCTTAACAAACTCCCTTTGTTCTGTGATAGATTATCCAGAGAAACTGGGTTTTAGATGTTTTGTGCTAAGTTAATATTTATATGTATTTTATTGCTTTGTAGAAACTTTATTGTTACGTACTGTGTGTACTGTATCTTAATAATTTATTGTCACTGTTATTGTAGCCACATTTGAGAACACATTCCTTTTTAAATA
Source organism: Xiphias gladius (assembly GCF_016859285.1). Taxonomy (NCBI): domain Eukaryota; kingdom Metazoa; phylum Chordata; class Actinopteri; order Istiophoriformes; family Xiphiidae; genus Xiphias; species Xiphias gladius. The sequence goes on along the minus strand of NC_053418.1, from coordinate 9,041,833 downwards.
AATAATATTTGGAATAAATATCTTTATGTGTCATGTTTTTTGACCTTTTTGTGGCATTTTATTGTTTCCAGTAAATCCCTCATAGATTAATTACACTATGACTGCTTAAGGATTACTAGGATTACTTTTTTTTTTTTTTGTGCAAAGATTGTGTTAAAGACTTGTCTTCTACATATGAGGTGAGCTTGGCTTAAATATTTTTAATGCTAAAAGTTCATGCATTTGCTTACTTAGGGGTTGAGGGGTTCCAGACCTTCATTCAAACCACCAAACTGTACTGTATCTGCTGGTTCAGACTCTGCTTGTTTTTTGCAGTTTTCTCTCCTTTTGCTCCCTGCCATCTTGTAGATGGGAAAAGATTTAGACGTGTGGAGGCAGGAAACTCTGAACGCCATTCAACAAACCAAAGTCTTTTGCCTTAAACTTCATTATAGAGGGAGAGCAAAACGTTTTTGTACTGGATTTCTAGAGCACTTCTCCACCAGACACCTGGGTTGAGCCCAGTATGTATGTAACATTTATATTGTCTGATTGTTGATTTTATATTGAAAATGACATTGGGATGGTTTTTCTGTCCTACTTTAAATTCCTTAATGACTGCAAAGCTTAACAAACTCCCTTTGTTCTGTGATAGATTATCCAGAGAAACTGGGTTTTAGATGTTTTGTGCTAAGTTAATATTTATATGTATTTTATTGCTTTGTAGAAACTTTATTGTTACGTACTGTGTGTACTGTATCTTAATAATTTATTGTCACTGTTATTGTAGCCACATTTGAGAACACATTCCTTTTTAAATAAATAATATTTGGAATAAATATCTTTATGTGTCATGTTTTTTGACCTTTTTGTGGCATTTTATTGTTTCCAGTAAATCCCTCATAGATTAATTACACTATGACTGCTTAAGGATTACTAGGATTACTTTTTTTTTTTTTTTTTTAAAAGCCTACGTTTATCAGCCTCCAAATGAAATTAAGTTTCATCGAGCACTTTCCTGGTTCTTAATTGATGAATCTATGAGCATGAAATTCTGTCAGCATGCTGCAAAATGAAAACATTCCAAAGTTTCTTGGTTGAGTTAATGTTTTTTTTATCATAACAACATTCGCCCATATCTCTCATACGGGAACATTATTGGAGCTTTTCTATTTTCTTGAACCATTACTGCAACATCCATAAATCAAAAAAAAAACAAACTCTCCTTCTTTAATATTTGTGTTTAACGTTTCAGATGAATTCACAGTTAAATTCATATCAAACAGCTTTCCCACTCTCAGATGCTGGATCTAGTTCAATCCCATTTACAGATAAGGAGTGTGAGAGGTTGCCTGTCTGTCCAGCTGTGTTTTCTAGATCACAGCCCCTTCACTTTCATGTGTTGTGATCTAATGGACCTTTGCCAGGACCCATTACTTGTTCAACATTTAAAATTACAAGAGAAAATTATATAAATTAGGAAACAGTAGGACATTACACTCATTTGAAAGTTCATTGTTTCAGGTTCAATTTATTCATCCATTAAAACATAGGAAATCACCCCCCCCCCAAAAAAAAATGTCTGGTTGTACTATACCAGAGTATACTGTACTTTTGTCCCATGTGGGCTAAAGTAGGACCCTTGAGGTCCAGTGATCCAGTTAGCACCAAAAAGGAAACATATTGGGTTAGTATTAAAACGTACACTCAGTTTAGGTCAATTACAACAGTCCTGCAATGAATCCTCCCGTTGTGTTTAAAGTTTAACGTCATAAGATCCTTCGTAAATGTTAAAATATTGAACTTTAGTTGGAACTGTCTGAGATTCAACTGTATGGTCATTTTGGAGGTTGCACTTTTGGGGTGCTGTTGAACTGTAGCAATGTGTACCCAATAAACTGGCAACAAATTTTGTGTTTTTAGCCTTGTTTCAATGCTCTATTACTACTTAATGACAACTTAGTAATATCTTCATTGGTGTCGTGTGTGTGAGTCAAAAGTTAATAACTAATTTTCCCCTTTTGATGGCAGGTGGAATGCAAAGGAGGTGTTATTTACCGGTTGAAGCAAACAATATTAAATGCAATTGGTTATATGACCATTTTTCAGCAGGGACATTTGCAGCCATGTTTGAGCTGTGGCAGACAGCAGGAGGTGAAGCTGTCTGACACATGTAGGAAATGCAAATGAGATCAGTTAGAGCTGTTCTTCACATTCTCTCTGTATCGCTCACTTTCAATCTTTAAAACCAGTTGTGTCCAACAACCGTAACCAAGACAATTCTTCTTGACTTGAGCTGTGAGAATCAACCCAAAATCATGACAATGGTAAAGTACAGTTTTATTTGTGTCATATTTTGGTACATGTTTTGGGTACTGTCCGATAACCTTAAAGTAAAGTTAGAAGGAAGCGAGCAGGTGTTGTTTTATTGTTGGTGCAACTGAATACTCTGTAAATCTTCCATGCAGTTACTTATTTCAGCATTTTTGCTTTTGGAGCTCTGAATTGGGGAAAGCTATAATGGCACCTACACTGTTAATAGTTGTGATTGTGTGGGAGTGTGAAGACAAACAGTTAAATAGTGTTTGCAGACCTGAAAGTAAACACAACCATAGGCATCAGTAATGTTAAAGTTCTCTGAAAGGTTTGTCAAGGTTTGTTAGATGAAAGCTTTGTCAAGTTTGTCAAACTTTCTTTAACCTGTCCGGTTCTTAGCTGACTACGTTTAATTTATTTGATTTTGATCAAATATTTTTCAGTGTAATTTACTAGGTTTTTGATTATGAAATTGATAAAAGTGTTATTTTTGATATCTGAGATCCCTCTTTTGAAGTTTTGTGTAAGATTTAGATTAAGCAGTGTCTGGTTTTTTTTTTTGGTCACAGATGTTAAAGTTTTAACATTTTGTGGATATCAAATTCAAATAAATTGGCAAACCAAGCAAAACCACTACAGACATCCCGCATTTGCATTATTTGTTTAAGGTAGACCAAATAGTGTCACTTCACAACATACTTGTAAGTAGCATGTCATGCTTCATATTTAGTTTGTTGTGGAATTTGAGCTATGTTCTTATTCCAAATCTAGTTACCTTTCCTGCATGTGGTGTCACTTTCTCATAATACATTTCTGACTCCTTTTCAGTAAACATGACCATGCAGCAGTCTGTGCTGTTGTTCAGATGTGCACAGATGGTGCAGGGGTTCAGTCTGCAATGTTTCAGGCAGGGAAAAATAAACTTATCTGAGAACAAAAAAAACACTCTGAGTCTGACTCTGAGAGGAGTCTCTCTGTTTATTTTCACTTTTAATGTTGGTGGTGATCTTTTTGTACAGTTTTCATTCTGTGTGTTCCCGGATTTCTCAGAGACTCCTGTGCATCACAGAGAATTTTGTATTTTATTTTACAGTGAAATCTGAACATGACATGGTTGCTCATAGAGTTTTCACTATCTACCCTATTTGGTAACATCAAACCTACACCACACAGATATTGTGTATTAGTGACATCTACCTACAGGTTAGATGTACAGGTACAAGTATTCTCAGATAGGTTTCGGGTACACAACTTTTTTTTTTCCGGTCTGATAGGTGGTCAGTGTCCCTTCAACTAGTGCTAAGAGTTTATGCAGATAAACGTTTTGTGGTCAGAAGATTTCCCTGAATGTTCACATGCTGAAAACAAACAGTAAAAAAAAAAAAATAGAGGTAAGATTTGTGATGTGTGAATACGCTAAAGCTATTGTGGAAAAAGGAAGAATTGACAGTGTGAACACAGTCTTTGTTTGGTCAACTTTGCCCCTAACCAAAAACTGACAAATATCTAATTTGAGTCAGTACTTTCATGGCACTTGCTTGTGGAGTTAGTTTAATAACTGATATTCAGCACATATAGTATCTGAAGGTCTGTGGGGCATAAAAATTTTAAATTATAGTACAGTAGCTGGTTCATTTTTATTCATATCTAATATAATTGCTTGTGATAACACAGATACACTATTTCTATTGTCTGACTAGCGAAGCATTTGAATGTCTCACTACTCAGACAGGCAGGTGTGCCTTGTCCTTGTTTGCATCAGATTTCACGTCATGGCTACATGACTTTTTCCTCTTTCCTCCTGTTCGCTCTCTGAGCCAATTACAACTTTTTTCACTGAGACTATACAGGTGTTTTCTTTTTTTTTTTTTTTTCTTTTTTTAAATTTCCCATCAGAAGGAAGGTACAGCCGGCGGCAGTTCAACGCAGTGGTTGAGACAGAGCAGAACACTGTCAATCTAACTTGACGTGACCTTGAAATGTAGATATTTTTGGAGTTACTGTGTGAGATAAAGTTCATAAATAGCAGAACACTAGCGTAGTTCTCTTTTATCACCTCTGACCGCCTCCTCATTTATAAACAGAAAATCAACTGTTTTCTGACATTTGGTCTGCCAGTGTGTGTGTGAGAGATAGAAACTATGCAGTTCCTCCCTGTCTCCCTTTCTGTCTGTCTATAATCATTTACTTTACATCACAACACTTCCTCCGTGGCTGCCTGGCACTGTGGGAAAACAGAGCTACTATTGCTCCACTTCCTGATTTCTCTTGTGTTGTGTGTTTATCTCTGCCTCCTCCTGCTAACCTCAGTCACATCCCCGCAAATTTACTTTTCTGTGATTTAACTGTTAATGTTAGAGTTTCTGCTTCGAAACAGCATTGATTTCGAAATAAACTGCAGCGTCAAACAAAACTCAGAGAGCTAAGATAAAGATAAGATTCACAAAGGCAAAACGAGTTACTATGAGAATACTGAAATTCTACCCTCCCTTTTGAAATGTATTAGTAATATGTAAACAAATAATCAGCGGTGGAAGAAGTATTTGGATATTTTACTTAAGTAAAAGTAGACAGCAGTGTCTAAAGACTCTGTTACATGTAAAAGCCCTGCACTCAAAATTTTTACTTAAGTAAATGTATGAAAGTATTGGCTTTAAAATATACTTAGAGTACCAAGAGTAAAAGTGTTCATCAGGCAGAAATGGCCAATTTCAGAAACATATATATTATATAATTGCATCATAATGATTAATGCATTAATGTGCACATCACTTTAATGTTGCAGCTGATAAAGGTGGGGCTAATTTTATTAACTTTATATACTGCTGGAGAGCTTGTGAATTTCCCCCCTCGTGGTCAAAAGTCTTATCTTATATAAACGTATAATAATACATCATAATCGGTTTGTTGATGACATGTTGTATTACATGCATTAATCTGAATCTGCCATCTGTTTAGTGATGTATTAGTCAACAACTATAATATAAACAATAACTAAAAATCCTCCCCAAACTGGTGTCGAAACTGTTATCGAATGCTTGAATTATATATATATGTGTGTGTGTGTGTGTGTGTGTGTGTGTGTGTGTGTGTGTGTGTGTGTGTGTGTGTGTGTGTGTGTGTGTTCGATAATATTATAATATTATATATAACAAATTTAAAACACATTTACATATATAAACAGCTTTACAACTCACTTGTGAATGGTTTGTGTATATTATTATATTATTTTATAAAGTATATTACTTTTGTTTGATTATTACATGTAAACATTATTTTAATGTTATGATTATGTCACAATATAAAACTAAGCAGGATGTACATACTGTACATAGACATGTATACATGTATTCTATACATAACCACCTACTGTATATATTGAAAATACCCTATTAAATTAACCAATTTAATATTTATTCCTGAACTATTTACATCTACATTTGCACTGTTGTTATATCTCTTTATAACCTAGAGTTTTTTTTTTTATATATATATTGTATATGTTTGTTGATTGATGTTTTTATATGTATTATTTCAATTTTTTTGTATATACATGGCAAGAGCTACTAGAAACTGGAGTCAAATTCCTGCAAATAAATAAATAAATAAATAAAATGGTCAGTAAAGCTGATTCTAATTATAGCCAGTTAAGTTGGAGCCCATTTTAACTACTTAAAGTAGTTTGGGGAAGTCTCACAAGATAGGAGGAGTTATTGTCAGATACATTAATAAATGCTTAAAATGTCCTTATATCTGCTTTTATGACTGCATTATACTCTGATAAGGTTTCACGTAACTTTTGGTGTTTTTTTTTTTTTTTCTGAAGTAAATCCACTTCTGCAGCAAATAAAGCTCTATTGTTATTATATGACCCTCCCCAAAATGCAGGCAAAGACTGCTATTTACTCAAACTAAATGATTACCAGCCAGGTATGCAGCTTAGAGTGTTTATCTCTGTTAAATCTCTGAATCTGAGGTTTCTGTGTTTTTCAGAGCTTCTTTGGAAAACTGAAGAACCTGTACGTATAGTTACTATTAGTAAAACTTCATTAGTTTTGCTGTTAATATATTATACATGAAATAAAATGCCACTGCAGCATCTCACCTCTCCTCTTTCCCTCAGACACAGTGGACCTCCAGCTCCACCGAGAAGGACAGGTGAGATTTAACCGCACCTTAGAGTGAAAGGGAATTATTTGAATTCATCCTGTCTTTGTTTCGTCACTCGATCACAGACTATATTGTCTATTGGTGTCTTAATTTTAATCTGTTTCAGATAACAAGGCAGGGTTTGGGTGGCCACAGGATGAGTTTGTAAGTAGAAAGACAACAAGTTCCTGACTCTGTGCTGTGTTATAGGTTTTATCCACATATTACTAAAGGCACTACACGTTGCATTTTTGAACATCTTTATCTCATTCTTATGATGTTTCACCACATTTCCCCATGGATGGATTGCTGAATGGGCCTACTGGGCACAGGCCCAGGGGCCCAAGTGGTTTCTCTTAACATTTCTTGTTGGAGACTCAACTGAATTACAAAGAGCAACAAAAAAAACACAAAGAGATGCAAAACAACTACAAAAAGACACAAAAGAACTATAAAAACACTCAAAAGACTACAAAGGGCACCAAATGAGAACAAAGAGACACAAAAAGACTACAAAAAGACACCAAATGACTACAAAGAGACACAGCAGATTTCCTAGACAATTTTACACTGCTGTGCACAATATACTGTAGAATGCAGACATAGGGCTTCCAGTCCTTTTAGCTATGGTCTCACTGAAACACGCATACTAACGTCTCAGAATTAATGTAGTAATAACTCTTTCTTAACATGCACATGAATGCACCTTTAAAGAAATTTCGTATTCATATTTTCTTATGGCAGGATGATGAGGAAGGTGACATGTACGAAGCACCTCCTTGTGAGCGTCCGGCTATGAAAGTCCCACAGAGACAAGTGGAGGAGAATGTTTATCTGGGTAACAGCACTGCACTGAGTTCCTACAGCAAATAGGGTTGGGGTATAAACAGTTAAAAGATCTGTTCAGCATAGATACATAGGACAATATAAAACTAAGCTTTTCCCTAAAATTCTGTTAACTGATGCTACTTTTTTGCAGAGAGGACGTCCAGTCCTGCCGTTCCACAGAGGCAGGCTGCTCCTCCACCCAGGCTGGGAAAACCCTCGGTAGCTTGTCTGAGTTTCTCTGCATCTGTCAAGACATCTCAAGAGTGTTTTAAGATGTTGCATTTGTCTTGATTATATGATCTCATTTCTGTCATTCAGAAACCTCTACAACGCGCTGAGGTTTTCTGCTACGAACCCAACACCAAGAAACGTGGGTCATTCATCTCTATTCATCTGCAGCTACACAAACAGTGCATTTGCTGATTTTGCTCATTTATTGTATAACTGTTCAACTCTTTAACCCTTTCCTTCGATGTGATACGACGACATCCTTCTACCTCCCAGCACCTGAGATAGACAGAAACGAGAAACCTGGGAGAAACAAGATGATGCCTCCTCCACCGGTCCGCTCTGTTCCTGCTCCAGTCCCAGCACCCAGCACAGAGGAAGGTGCAGTAATCACACACAAATAAGCCTTTCAAAGAAGTAATTCACCAGACTGTAAATGACTGAGAGGAATGTAAATGTCTTACTATTTGTTTTATTAGTCATGTGCTATTTACAGAAATACAGTCATTTGATAAACCCACGCCACAAAAGATTTTACATTTGCTGTTGCTGCCCACCTGTTGTCTTATCTTTCCCTGGAAAAATGCCAAAGTGCACAGCGAAGAAATATTGTGTTCATTGTTTCCAGCACCAATAAACACAACCAGAATTGCCCAGTTGCCTGAAGTGAAGCAGCAGAAACAGACAGGAGAGCCACCTACTGTACTGCCACTGAGGTGCAACTTGGGTGCCTCAGAAACTCACCTTCATTAGCAAACCGTTTGCAAAGTCATCTGCAAACGCCATTTTGCACTAAATGTGTTGCCAGAATTATGAAATTTAAAAGATGAGGCTTCCAGTCATTTCATCTCACCTGAGGAGACGATTATTTCTACAACCTCTGGCTTTGCCCAGTTATCCAAATTTCAGGTCAAAGGTCAGCCTGAGATTCTCTGCTTGTTTTTTTCCTTGCAATGCCCGGAGACATCTCTATATTACAAATTCCTGAATACCTCAATCTTTTCCTAACCAGTCTAACCAACCGTAGTTAAGAAGACAACACTAGAAAACTGGAAATTATGTATAAATGAATGTTATAACGAGTGGTGGAAGAAGTACTCAGAACTTTTACTTAAGTAAAAGTAGTAATACCGCAGTGAAGAAATTTAATACAAGTAAAAATACTGCTTTCATAATTTTACTTAAGTAAAATTACAGAATTAGTAGCATCAAAACACTTTTAAAGTAGCTTAACAAAAGTAAGAATACTCATTATGCATGACTGGCCATTTCTACATAATGTATATTAGATTATCAGGTTATTATTATTGATGCATTGATGTGTACATCACTTTAATTATGTAGCTAGTAAAGGTGCGGCTCATTTTAATTAGTTTTAAGTAGCTTGTGTCTTATCTTAACCTATAATAATATACATTAATGTATTTGTTCATTGTTCATATGTTATATTATTAATCAGAATCTATAAAATAACTAGATATCATATGAATGTAGTGCAGTAAAAAATACAATATTTGCCTTTGAACTATAGTGGAGTAGAAGTATACAGTAGCAGAAAATGGACTCAAGTAAGTTGTGGGACTACCTCAAAATTATACTTTAGTACAGTATTTCAGGAAATGTATTTAGTTACGTTCCACCGCTGGTGTTGTATTGTGAAAAAATTAGCAACTTTCAGATTACTCCTTTAAATAGTTAATTAATTAAGTGACTGAATAGGTGATTCATTCTCTGGTTTACTGTGTTTGAATGCGAGCACTTTTAATTCCTTTTCATATTGTAGTCAATAATAAACAATTTTTGAGACCTTTCCCCACCACTAGAGGCCACAACACAGATCACTGCCACTATTTTCTCTCTGCATTTTAGATGTGTATCTGGATCCAAATGAAGAACAGGTGAGTTTAATTCGCTAGCTTCATTGTTGTTTTTAATTTTTTTTTTTTGTAACACAGGTCAAGGGACATGACCCATGTGTGGAAAAGTGTCTAATACCAGAGGGGGTTGCTCATTAGTGGCTATTTGTAAAACTAGTGGAACCAGATAAGCAGGGATGGTGGCTGGACAACTGTGCAGGCCATTGCATTCAGATGAAACTGCTTATCAAGCCAGTTGGGCCAATCACGCATGGATTAGTGAACGGATCTACCGGGCACAGGCTCAAAGGCCCAAGGGGTCAGGGCATCTGTTTGAAGTGACTATTTTCTGACTTTTTTGTTGAAAAGACACAGAGCTCCGGTTAAAGTAGGATGCCCCGATCGTGTTTGTTGTTGTTGTTGTTGTTGTTGTTTTCGTTTTTTGTCTTTTAAAATTCAATATCTGTCAACAAATTCCAATCAGATATTTGTTTTTCTTCTTTCCTTCATATTACAGCTGCACAGCACTGAGGCTACTGTAACATTTCATTAAAATACAGTAAAACTAGTTTAACAATTCAAATCAAACCAGCAGCTTTAAGAAAATTAGATCCTGCAACTCAGGTTTTTTTTAATGTTTTACTATAATATTTTGTATTGTCTTTTGTAGTATCTTGTATAATATCTGTGCAGTGTTAGGCTGTCTGAGTGTTAGACAGCCTCTCTTCATCACCAGTGCGAACTAAATACTGCAGAATACTCCTGTGAAATGTCACTGAAAAAGGCGTAAAATGACTACAGACAGCATCTCTTTCATGCTGAGGGTCTTGCTCCAATGTAGGAGGTGCGAGGGGGAACCTAAAACATGTCTTGTGCCCAGGGGCCCGTTGTTTCATAATTCGCCCATAGAATGCAGAAGTGAGGCCTAGTTAGGCAGTCGATTATCTGTTTGCTCGGGTGAGGGAGGGATTCAAGGACAATATATTTACGCTATGCGGTAGATTTATGACAGCACAACCTGATACCTATTGCAGGGCCTATAAGACCATTTGACATTAATTCAGTCAGAGACACTTACACCGAGGAATTCAGTAATTTATAGCAAACGGTTAAACAGTTTGCGGAAAAGGCTCTGATCTAAGAGGGAACTCTCAAAGAATCTGATCAGCAACAAGAGAACTTCTCCCCCAAAACCAAACACTAAATACATTAGGAACAGGCACCAAATGGCCATGGGACGAGCATATCATGGCTGTACTGTACACCTGCACGAATGTGATTGGATGTTTCCAGCCACATGGCTGTGAATGAGCCAGTCATTGCCAAGCACGAATAAAACAGCTCATGTCAGTCAACTGATACAAGACTGACTAGGAATGCTTAGCCAACTGGTATATTATACTCACCAGGTATATTGATAATCATGCTCCTATGCTCTATCGTGATGTGACAATATTTGTGGTTTTGTGTTTCAGGAAGATAATGATGACCTGTATTTAGAACCAACAGCAGGTAGGTTGAGTCTCCCTTCACAAGAAACTTGCTTTGAGATGTAAAGGGAAAATATGAACAGTGTTTGATGAGGGAGGGATCGTGCAACGGCAACAGTGTCTTGAACTACTTCAAAATGTTCAAATGACAAGATAACCAGATTTCATTTCAAGATGAGGGAAAGAATGAATAAAAATGAGGATCTCCCTTCTTCCTGCTCAGCTTGTGCTCCTGCCCCGCGTGGGCTGATGAGGATGCCTCCATCTCCCAAGGCAGCCCTTGTACCATCTCCCATGCCCATGTAAGCGCACCTCACCCTGAGTCAAAGCTGCTTTCATCCCACTGCCTGACCAGAACAAGGCGATATGCACTAAATGTGAAATAACCCGTGATATAATCAGTCCGCATAGCTTCATAGTCCATGTCCCATCAGACAATGATGCCGCTTTGTTTTCTCAGAAAAATGTAGATGTGGTAAATATAGTGGTGGCATTATACAGTAAATTCCTGGCCCTAAGCATGCAATGAAAATTAAGATTCTCTCTATCTGCAGGATGAAGCCTCCTGTTCCCAGAGCAAAGTCTGTGAGTCTGTCTATTCATCTCAGTGCTTAGTCTTATTATTTCCTTAAGCTTAAGCTCTGTCCTAATTTAAAGTTTAAGACTGTCAAGATAAAAGCTGAATTCGAAAGTTTTTATTTTTACTCTGCATTTCCATTTCCTATGTAGGAAATTAAGCTCAGCTTGTCAGTATGGCGCAGCAGTAACATTTATTGTCTCCCTTTCAGAATTCATTCTTGCCTTCCTTGAATGAGGTAAAAACAGGTAAAGACCACATCTTATTTACTCAGTAAAACTGATGAAATATCAGTGCAAACCACATCCGAAAGAAATGATTTTGATCATGATGATGATGAAGGGTGAATATCTTGCCTCTATAGCTCCTTCAGTTGAAGTGAGACGTGCCACATTTCCCACTAAACTCCCTCCGCCAACTCCCAGTGCTAAGCCCCCTCTTCCAGCAAACTTGAAGGAAGCTAAACCCAGGTAAGAGGTGACTAATACAAATAAGTTGTAGAGGTTTCTTAGACGGATGAAAGATTAGTTAAAAGTGGTAAAACTGCAATGATTTACATTCATTTCCAGCTTGTTTTTGCAGTTGACCCATCAGCAAGTGCATGCATACATCAGAATTAAATTCAGTGTATAACATAAGCCTTGCTGTCTTTATTCTAGCCCTGCAAATCATCCTATGGCAGGAACTAAGCCCGTGGGTAAGCTCACACTTTTCAAAAAGAGTTTTTAAAAAAAAAATCCTGATTCATGAGTGTGATCATTTGGGGTCTGCTTAGATTCTTCACTTAATGTAATCCTAATATTACATGGAACATACTTTACTTTTTTTAAACCATCTGTCTGCTAATATATGGATTTCCCTAACCCTGCACTTGTCAAATAAAATGTTTTCTCTTTGTTTTAAGCCTCCATTGGTGGAATGAGGGCAACCAAACAATCTGGGAATGAGGTATGGTGTCTATCACAGAAAATCTAACATGACATGTTAAGCACCGGTGGTGGAAGAAGTACCTTTACTCAAGTAAAAGTACTGGTACAACAGCGTAAAAATATTCCATTGCAAGTAGCAGTCCTGCATTCAGAAGTGCACTTAAGGAAAAGTTCAGAAATATTATCGGCAAAAAGTTCATAAAGTATCAAAAGTAATAGTACTTGGCACCTAGAGACTGAAATGTTATCATATATTAAATTATTTGATTTTTAATACTGATGCATTATTTTGTAAGTAACATTTTATTGTACATTAGTTTTGAACTACTTTATGTATATACAGTTTGGTAGTTTAATCCAGTGGTTCCCAACCTAGGGGTCAGGACCCCACAAGGGCCACAAGAGTAGTAAGACTGTTAGGACATAAGATAAGATAAGATCAGGTAAAATGTACCTTTATCGATCCATAGGGTAAATTCAATTAGACACAACAACACAAGGGAATTTAGTTAACGAATACCTATACATCAGAAATAAGTAACAAATAAAATAAAATAATAGAATAATTGATCTGTGTGTGTATATACATGTTCAATGTTCGTGTACATGTACAGTACATACATACGATGTTTAATGTACAGTCTTAATTTGAAAAGTAACTATAGCTGTCAGATAAATGTCGTGGCGAAAAAAAGTTAAATATTTAACTAAATTATAGTGAAGTACATGTATAAAGTAGCATAAAAGTAGCATCAAGTAAAGTACAAGAAGCTTAAAAACTTAAATACACCACTGTTAAACACTGGCTCAAAGCGCCGTTATTGATATATTTACTATATGTCATATCCCAGGGCAAAGGATGGTTTGCTGGAGACTGCAACAGAAAGACAGCTGAGGAACTCTTACAGAGGGTCAACAAGGTAAAACAATTAGTCTAATGTTTCGCTTCATGGTGAATTAACAGCTAGTGATGGGAGTGTTACTTCAACCGCAAATAGTTTTTTATTTCCGATTAAAGCACCAGGGCTTCAGGCAAGGGTGTTGCACAGACAATGCAGAAACTCGCAGAGTTTTTCTGTGCTTGACACGCAAACCCGAAACCCAAAAAAAAGCCAAACTTGCGTCAGACACGTTCAGGGCTTCCATGACTGTTTTTTTCCCCTTTTTGTTGACTTAATCTAAATGATACTCTGCAGCCTTTTACCTTCCCTCAATTATTAATCCATCCCTCACTTTCATTTAACTTACTCTATTTTCTTTTGGCCTTCATTCTCATATCACAGCCGCCCAAACTTTTTCTCTCCATCCCTTTTTTATTTCCTTCTCTTCGTGTCAGTTTGGCTCAGATTCTCAGATTGCCCTGGTTCTCCGCTCTTTTTCTCTGTTGCAGGACGGCGCCTTCCTCATCCGACACAGTTCGGCCCAGAACGGCCGCCAGCCGTACACCCTCGCTGTGCTCTACCAGCAGAAAGTGTACAATATTCCCATCCGCTTCCTGGGGGAGACACAAGGCTACGCCCTCGGAAAAGAGGGCAAGAAGAACGAAGAGGTGAGGGCAAATAAGGCAGGTTAGGAGAGACAGGAAGGAGATGGAGAAGAAGAAGACAAAGAGAGCTCTTGAAAGGACGGCAGTTTAGTAAGAATTTCAGGTTTTTCATTTGATCACCTCCCTCCCTTTATCTTTCTCTCTCTGTCTCTCTCAGATTTTCACCACTCTCGACGAGATGATTTCTCACCACAGAAATAACCAGCTGCTTCTGATTGACAGCAAGAGCCAGTCCAAGCACACAGCGTATTTAACCCACCCTGCACGCCCTTAAAACTACACTACTACAGCCTCTCTTATGTTGTTTACCTCTGAGTCAAGTGGGGATAATTGCATTGTTTGAAAGTTTCCGACTTGGGGATACTGCAGGCTTACTGTGTGTCACTCATGGAGGTAAAATTGCAATTTTCGTGAAGTCGGTCATTCAGTTGAAGCACAGTTTTGTTGTTTTGTTTTGTATGCTGTAAATCCCACCAGCTGTTGCTCCGCGACACTCAGCAGCCATATGAAACGACAACAGCGTAAGCTCAGAGACCATCAAGTTCTGCAGTTTGACAAAGGGATTCATCTCTGTTTTCCACCATGGCTCAGCATTTTTAGCAATAATTGCACAAGGTTACTAGTTCTCCAGTGAGAAGGAAAATGTGTCACTGTTTCACTGCAATAATCCTTCAGTTTGGATGTGTCCACCTTTGAATGGAGAACTTGCCGTCAGCTCCCTGTATTTTGCTGACTTTTAAAGATACAAATAGTTTATTTCTGCTGTTATCAGATATGAAACTGCATCACGAGTGCTTCCCAAATTGCAGCTATAATCTTCACCATCGCTTTGATCCTCTACTCATTTCCATCGTCATGGTCGTCCATGATGAACCGTTGAGATAAACATCTGTATGAATCAGTAATTCTATTTTTAATCATGAATACAGATTTGGTGTGTACCTTTTCCCTAGTTTAGTTTTTAGTTTGATGACTTTGATTTTGAATAGACTGTATATTACAGGTGTCTTTTTGGTGTGATATTGTAGATATTGTGCAGTATAGATGATGAAGTAAAAATGAATCTGCTTAACATTGTTTTTATTTTATTTCTTCTACCACAGTTTGTATATATTTACTGTTGCTGACTAGCACCCATCAGTTAACCTGGATCCTATAACTAAACCCATAATCTTTATTTGGGGTTTCATTTAGAGGATTAAGTACATTATGAAAGGGTTGGTGCTTGATGAAGTCCTGGGAGTAAACTCAAACATCCACTCGTGTCTGACCTTAACTTGTCATGGTTCCTGGTCAGTGCGGGTCAGTGTTGTGAGCTGAGGGTTTGTAGCTTTAAGGGAGACCCCAGGAGACATGTGTGGTTGTGTATGTCCATAAGTGTGTGTGTGTGTGTGTGTGTGTGTGTGTGTGTGTGTGTGTGTGTGTGTGTGTGTGTGTGTGTGTGTGTGTGTGTGTGTGTGTATGAGCTGCCTCCCAGTGGCCGCTGACCAGACAACGGTGGTTACACCTGCTTCCTGTCAGGGTGAGACCACCTCCTCTTTGGCCAAACCATAAATCTTTGGCCTGACAGAAATACGACAGGGCAGAATAGTAAGTGTGTGCAAAAACAAATAATCAACATTATCTGCTCACATTACAGTTAAGTTTATCATTTTGATAACTGTCTCCCCTCTCTTGAAGCTTGTATAGGGACAAAAAAACAGGTCAACTTGAAATAACTTCCATTGAGATTTTATGTATTGAATGGACTATATCCAACCTTTAAAATAAATTGCAATGCCAAATTATGGCTGTAATGTGCCTAAAAGTCATGAAATTACATACAGAGTGAGCAACATACAGTTTCATCATAGCACATCAGACACTGCGATGATATCATTTCCTTTACTTTTTCGAACTTGCTTATTTTAACACAGTTCTACGTTGTCTGATAATATTACGTGGTAGATTTCAGCACAGGCTGAAAGTGCAGAGGATCGTGCGAGCGGCTGTATTTGCATAGGCCTGTGGTGTAAATGAGCACTAAATTACTTCCTGGAGCCAGTGTAATTTGGCATGTGGGTGTGGGGCATCTTGTAGCTCTGTTACAGGATTACTGCAGGGATGACTCATATGTTCTCAGGGTCCTGACCCCAACAACGCAGCTCACCATCCATATCATGCAGAATGACTTTAAAGTAACAATGAAGTCGCTTTAATTTGTTCACTGAGACCCAATTTTGTTTTAAGTTAAAGATTTCATTTTGATTTTGTAGTTTTTTTGTATGTTTTTTTTTTTTTGGGTGCATTTTTACCTTTGTTTGGCAGTGCGACTGGAGATGACAGGAGGTGAGGGGAGAGAGAGAGAGAGAGAGAGAGAGAGATGGGGGATGACATGCAACAAAGATCCCTGGCTGGACCTGAACCAGGGACAATTCGATCACATGGTCAGTGTCTTAAACCCCTAGGCCACCAGGACGCCCCAGATCAGAGATTTTCATTCAAAAAATAAGATTGATAGAGACCTATTCTATTTAAATTAACTGGAACATATCATTGACTTTATTAACTGTATAAAAATTTGAAGCATTCTACTGTAAATCCAACTGTTTCCAATAAATAATAATAAACTTTATTTGTAAAGCGCTTTTCTTAATAAATTTACAAAGTGCTTTACAAGGAAAAAAGAAAGTGTTTATACTCTTACGCATCAATGAGTTTCAGTCCTTCCATGTTAAAACTTTCTGTTGTCCATTTTTATTGTGATCATAAATGTCTATACAGCACTTTATGTATTTCCTACATTTACCAACTTCCGATACGGGAAGTTAAAACTGCATTGTGCAAGCCCAATCCTTTGGAACAGTAGTCCTTTTGATTTCAAATGATGTCTGTGCTGGCCTCATCCTGTGTGTAATACTGACTCACATCTCTAGTGTATAGGCCTTTGTTAACTGACAGGACGTACTTTTCAGACAAACCGTAAGATGACGGTTCATAATCCAAATGATTGTGATTTTTAAATAGACCAGACACTGAATTTTACACGGTTTCCCATTTTTGTTTCCATGAGCCACGATGTGTCCACAAGAGTCACTCTTGTCATCTGCATTCAAGACCGCATGCTTCCAGGAGGTTTTTCTTGGTGACATGCTGAGTGCAGTGCATCGCAGAAATAATGTTTATTATAAACTGAACCGACCGTTAAAGCGCCGATTCTTTTCTATCCAGACATAAAGAAAAATGATGAAGATAATGATGACGATGATGAGAGCAGGGGGCCATAGATGAGGGAAGTCCAACAGATGCAGTTTCAGCTCCTAAGAAGAAACACTTTTTGAAAACGCCAGCAGCCCTCTTTGGACCTATGCGTCATCTTTACAACAACACACTTTATTTAGAAAGGTGTGTGTGTGTGTGTGTGTGTGTGTGTGTGTGTGCGCGTGCGTGCGTGTGATTCCGTAGAAATCACGCAAAGGTGGGGCGCTTGTTACGAGCCCTGATTTCGAAATTGGTGGAAAGGAAGGGGGAAGGGGCTGCGGCGGAAGGGTACAAAATGCACATCCGACCCCTTTGACAGGTCTGAGGGGAAAACAAAAATCCCAGACACGGGCTGCTTTCGCGAAGTCATCACTCGCAATTACTCAGCGCGGATTTTTTAGGACAGCCCCGTATCCTTACAAGGCTCGAGGAGGAACTGGTTATGGCACGGGGCTCGGTAGTAGTTGAAGTGGACTAGTTTTCTTAGCGGAGGTGCGTAGTTTTTGATTCAGGACTGGTGTAAGGGGGGGGGGGGACGACTGCTGAATGGGAGCAGTCACAGGATTCGTGTGATATCAACGCAAGCCACCCCAGACTACCTACTACTGCCCATCATATTTGACTTTTGGGGACGTTTGGGGCACATACAGAGCAAGACCACCTCTATTCCTCCTGTTGTCCCCTTCCCCTTTCCTTCCTCACGGACTCTCCAGACAGAGAAACCCCCCCAGAAATGGCTCAGATACTGCCGATACGATTTCAGGAACATCTGCAGGTAAGCGGGGCTCGGAAAAGCCCTAAATTTAATTTCAGCTCATTTCTTTTTTGCGCAGCTCCTCGCCCATGTAGGTCCGCAAACACACGGCACACGTCGCATTTAAATGGAATCTGAAATAGGGCTGCGGGGTGGTGCTCAATATAGCCACAGGCCTAGTTTTCTCCTGCCGGGCAGATGATGACTTGTAAAAATTGAGATCGTATACGGCTCCAATGCGGACCGGTGTGAGTGTGTGAGTGTGTGAGTGTGTGTGTGTGTGCGCGTGTGTGTGTGTGCGTGGATACGCCGCAGTTTATTCCCTTCAAGTGGAAAAACGCCGCTGTCATTTTCAATCCACGCCGATGCGAACTGCGGTGTTTTGACACTCTCGGTTGCAGACAACTGAGCTCAGCTGTTCGTGGCTCTGAGACCTGAATGGCACTTGCGCCCCGGCTTTGTGGCTACCATGTTGTTGTCATGTACTGCAGCAACACGGTACCACTTTGTAACCTCCGACGGCAACAACAGTGGTCAGCGTGCCTGCAAATGTCCAGTTTCTGCGCTGAGCTGGGCGTAACTGACAAAATAATATACCGATCATGTCTTTAGACGGTATCATGTTAGAGTGTGTGTGTGTGTGTGTGTGTGTGTGTGTGTGTGTGTGTGAAGAGGCAGGAGCATTTATTTTGCAGTCACCCAGTTACCACAGTTAAATAAGTTCAGAAAAACGGCATCACTCAGCTGTAATAAATCCAGAAAAACCACATCATTTGAGCAAAATCTTCAAACCGCAATGACCCAAACCTCAGATGAAATCTAGTCTCATACGACAGTATCAATATTATATTGATATAATGTGTCTCTTGGTTGTGCTTGTTGGTATTTTTCATGCCGGAGAAACATCTGTGCAGCTTCAAAATGATCAACATCAACATGAAAGAGTAGCAGAGGCCCTGTAGCGGTTGGCAGTCTCTTGGTGGAAAGAACAACACCAAATACCCTTTTACAGTCTGTGACCAAAAAAAAAGAAAACAAGCAGCCAGTTATTTTGTCATCTGTGAAGGAATTATTTCCACTATGGCCCCCTTTTTTTTCTCTGGTTTGGACTTTGATAATCGTTGTCCCATAGCAGCCCCCGTGCTTGGTGTCTTGCAGCCAAAAGAGAAAGTTTGTGAGGCACCCCTCCGCCTCCCCTGGTCTGTAGCCTGTTGTTATGGTAACAGCAGGCAGTGAAATGGCCTTTCACTAGGAAAAAAGCAAAGAGCCCCCACCCCCCTCTCTCTCTGCTCCCTTCCTCTGGCCAGTAGCCCCACTTTCGTCAGCCAAAGATCCTTTATCCACCAAAAAACTGTGCTGGCCAAGAGAGCTTGCAGGCCACCAGGCTCCTCTCCTCACTGACAGGACTTGTTCAATGTTGCTCGCTGATGTAGGGCAGTGCAGTTCCTGGAAATGTCTGGGTTATTTGTTTAAATTGCCCTCAACTCTGTATATCTTTCCCTTTTATACATCTCCTAAGAAAATCTTGCCTTGAGATAGTGATAAGCAGCAGACTTCTTTACGTTCCACCTCTACCGTGAAATCCCAGCTCTGCCCCAGTTGTATCCCCCTGTGAATCTAGGTGGCTCCAGCAGAGTAAAAAATGCTTGGAATTTGCAAACCCAGGACTTTGGGCCTCAAGTTGTTTAGCTTTTTTTTCTTTTTTTTTTTCTTGGTCTGGTATTTACAGCTCAGTGTCTGTATTCTGGGCCTGGGTTCAGGGGTGTAACATGGACCTAGCTCCACAATGAGGTACCAGCCTATTGAACCGGCTGTTGCATGAGAGAGAGAGAGAGAGAGAGAGAGAGAGCGAGCGAACCAAATGCTCCAAATATCTTGGTTGTTCCACGCGAAACAGTTCTGTAACTAGTTCTTTTACTCTGGTGTTAAATGCGGACATGGAGGATGAAGCCTGGATCCCAGAGCCATTGTTTTAGCTGTGAGAGATTCCAAAGTATTAATTTTCTCACTCCACCCCTGTAGCTGTGCATTGCCTGCCTAGCTTACGCTGTCATTAACTGTGTGCTAAAGTCTCTCTCCATCATTACTCTTTCTCTTCCTCGCTCGTTTACTATAGTATGATTTATGATCCAAGGCCCAGGCTGTCATGTCATAGTGTGTCATTAATTGACCAAATGGAACAGTGCCTCAGTTGGATGTGTGGAGCCGAATGTAGGCTACATCACTGTTGCCCCCAAACTGTGGTTAAGTTCGGTGGATTATGTTTGTGGGAAGATGAAGGACGACAAGCAGAGAGAACGGTCTGTTGAATTATGAACGTGCTAAAGTGAGAGTCATTTTCAGCTTCTGTGGCTCTGCTGCTGGCTGCCATTGCAGTGGCCTACGTGCTGTAGCGGCTTGTGTAAGTGCAAAAAATGTCCTGCAGCTCCAAAGAGCCTGGACATTGTACTGTCGAGTTGAGTTAGCAGAGTCCAGCCTGCTGCTCTGCGGCTGTTTACAGCAAACCCCGGTGTGCTGCTGTATCTGCACTGACGAAACGATGCCACCACGTCAAACCAACGGATGTGATAGACAGATGAGGGAAGTGGGCCCCATTTAAGCCCAGCAAATCACATCAGGGTAGGAAGCAAGATGGCAGAACAGTCTAACTCAGTCTAGTAGAACGCATCTGTGACTGCAGCAGTGGCTGTTAGGGACGAGCACGAGCATCTGTGTTCATTCACCAAAACTCAATCATGAATGCTTTGAAAGAGCAGTCATTCTCACATACAATACGCACGGTGTGTCTTTCTGTAACATCGAATGAGTCACGAACTGTTAAACCTGCAATGTCTGATTTAGGGCTGCAATACATTTGCTGATTATTGTTTGTCAGTTTTTTGTCCGTAAAAAAAAATGTCTGGAAATAGTGAAAGATGTCCATTAAAATTTACCGGAACCCGAGGTCACGTCTTTGAATTATATGTTTTATCTGACCAAAAATCCAAAGACACTAATTTTATTGTAATGTAGGAAAAACAAAAGCATTAAATGCTTACATCTGAGAACTGGAAACCAGTGCATGTTTGTCAGTTTTGCTAGAAAAATGAATGAAATTAGTGCTCAATTTTCAAAATAGTTGCTGAATAATTTTCTATTGCTCGATTAAGCGATAAATTAACTAATCTTTTCAGCTCTAAATTGATTTTCTTTTTTTGACCGCTTGGGGGCAGTGGAAACAAGCTGTAAGCACAGAACTGGAGTATTGCCACCTTTTAAGTTATATGGCAAATGTGGTAGCCAACAGTGGTTGATTTTATCAGGAAAATCTCAGGCTCTTTAGCGTCTAAATTCTGCACTACATTCACCAGCTAGTCGATGCCGGTGTCTGTCTGCCGTTTATCCTACTGGGCAGGTTGTGTTTAGAGGATATTTAGAGATTTTTCACTAAAGACAGCTGCCAAAAACGAGAGTGAGATTTCATGATCACCTATACCATATACCTCCTAACACGTAGGCTACTATATCTAACCTATACCTACCCTTTGTGCAAGAAAGTGCAATGTAGCAACACTTCCATGTCTTTTTGCTCCATTCTTCATTTTTAATTGTGTTTGTGTAATCTCCTTATACGTGTCAGTGCCTCAGAAATGTGTACACCCAGTCTATGACTCACCAAATACCGGCGATGCTGTATCATCACTGAAGTTCTGCTGCCTTTGTTATTGTGATATTAATGCCGTCTTAGAGATCTCAACTGTTGAGGGAAGAAGGCTTGTAGGAGTCTTCTTGTATGTGAAGATGCATTACTAGAGGCCAGTTTATGGGTCAGTGGAGACAGTAAGTTGTAGTTGAAGTGTGATTTTAGTCTGGAATGTTCTACGAAGAAGCAGGGGGGGGGGATTGTCTTCTGGTGAGTCAGTCGCCCCACCCTGAACTGTAAATTGCCAAAGGCCTGTGTTACTGGTACTGCAGTGTACAGGCCTCGCTCTCTCTCATCCCTCACTCTTCATTTCTCATAAAAGATACATTTACCACTCTGGCTCCTCTTCTTCACACAGGTTCTCTCCTTACGACCACCCTCTCTTCGTTTTTAGCAGGATGCTGGACTGTGCCTCGAGCTCCTCCTTTCGCTTCAATCCTTATCTTCTCCCCCAGCATCTTTGTTGTGTTTTCCCTCCCCTCTCCTCCCAGAAATAGTTCTGGCAGTCTAGGGGAGATGCAACATATGGCCCCAGTTCTACCTCAGGTCTTCTCTGCGGCTTTTTCAAGAAGCCTTTATCTTGTATGTCCCCATAACCACAGAAACCACATTGAGTTGTGACTGAGTGATATGCCTTGAAAATCCCTGGTAAAGATAAAATCTAAATGTATTCAGTTTCTATTATCGTAAAACTGAGAGAAAAGCATCAGTTCTTCACATTTGCGGAGCTGGAAGCAGAGAGTGTTTGGTATTTTGGTTTGAAAAATGACTTACACGATTAATTGATTATCGAAATAATCACTGATTAGTTTTCTGTCAATTGCTTAATTGTTTCAGCTTTAAACTGATGTTCAGAGAAATAAATTGTGTTCCATTGTTATGCAGTATGAGAATAAACTCAAGATGTGCAAAAAAATAATAAAGAACAAATGTAGTTATTTTTTAGTGCAAGCTTGGATTTGATTTGGACAGCGGAAATTTGTAGAACAATAAAATAAAGTCATACCATTGCGATATGCTTCAGTTTAAATTTGAGGAAATGATAACATTAAAGCTGCATTAATTGCCACTGAAAATAGGTTAATAAGAGTGGAGTTTGGGGATCAAAAAACCAAAACAAAAAAATTAGCTAAAAGAGGCTAAAAAGCTCTGCAGAGCTTAGAGGAACTGCAGATGTGGGTGATAGAGCTCTGTGGGTTTTTAGTCAGTGAAAGTGATTCCTTTCACATACACATCGTGATTTGAACCACGTTTAATTTAATGTAGTATAATATAGTAGAGCTTTAAATTATCTTTCAGCCCTACCTAGTGAAATTCAAAATCTAAAAATGCTAATAAGACCTACAGCATTTAGTTGATTTTTGATTGATAGAAAATTGTTGGCAACTATTTTGATAGCTATTAAGTTATCAAAATAATTTCAGTCCTTTATCAAGCAAAAATGCCAAATATTTGACAGTTCCATCCTCTCAAATGTGAAAAATTTGATGCTTATCTTCAACATATATGATCAGAAACTGAATATCTGTAGGTTTTGGACTGTTGGTCAAATAGAACAAACAATTTGAATACATTTCCTTGGGCTCTAGGAGATTATTACTGGCATTTTCCCCCATTTTATAGACAAAACGATTCATCGTTAAATCAAGAACGTAATCAGCAGATTAACTGATCCTTGTAATAATCATTAGTTACATCCCTAATGTTATTTCTTGGATATAATTAATTAAATAACTCTACTTGCTAGAAAACAGCTTGTCTCACTCTGTCCACCCCTGACTGCTGACTGTTACATCCTTCCTGTTTTGGAGATGACAAGATTTAAATGGCTCATCAGTCATGATTTGTTGTCCTGCTCTACCAGCCAACTGCAAGATAGTACAGTCCTTGTGATGAGCGTAAGGATTCCTTTCCGCTTTCCTCAGACTGCATAATGTAGTCAGTTCAGTCAGAAGAGGGAGAGTTTGGTCTGCCCTCTCAGTTCACAGTTAGTTTGACAGTGTGCGCAGTAATTCCTCTGTTCGGCAGCCGCTAACCTAGGTGGAGTGTTTCATGTACGTTAGTTCTGCCAAGACTTGACACAGCAGAAATTGACATCAGCTCGGTCTTTGTGTTTTGTTGCGTCCTGGGACTTCTTGTCATTAGGAAAGTAAATATACTGAATATTTAATTGGATTCGCTGACGGTGCTTCATTGAAAAATTTATAATTTATTCTTGGTTTCAGTGGATCTCTATTGGGGATTTTCTTCAGTGTTGTCTTGGACTGGTTTAGAGTGAATAATCTAGTGTTAATTAAACATTTCTTACAGCTGGCTGCTCGCGTAGATGATTAAAAACAGTGTCAGGCTTTAATCACAGCCTTTGCTAAAATGAAGTAATGCTGTACTTTTTCAGTATAATTGAGATTTGCTGATGGTTACTAATGACATTGCAAGGAATACGTAGTTCTGAAAACGCTTCAGCAAATTCATTAGATTATTAGCATCTATAATAAGAGTGTAAAATAAAGCTCTGTTGTGTTAACATCCCGTTGCCCACTGTCTGCCCACGCTTGTTCCCTGGCTCCATGCACCACCAGACCTCCTCTCTGGAAGACAATCTTTAAGGTTCCTGGAAAACTGGAGCAGACCTGCTGCTATTTTAATCGAAACACCGTTTTGGTCGGCTACATGCTGCTTTTTTCCCTTGCAAGGAGAAATGTCAGCTGCTGCCATATATGTTATCCCACTGCATTTTTTTTGCCGTTGTGATGGAGGCAGGACTCCTTCAGAGGTCCTAAAACTCTGTTAGGTTGGAATATTCCATTTTTAGCTGACTTTTTAACTTTTAGTCCAATAGAAAATGTTGGCACACTGTAATGGAGAAGCCATCTATGCTTTTATTCAATTAACATGTTTTGGTTCAAGCACCATTTAAACTGAGTATTCTACTGAGTTGAATACTAGCTCATAGCTCATCCTTTCCAATAGTTGTTAAGCTATAATGTAACGCAGTTGTAATCATACATATATCAGCATATTTGTGACTACAAGATATATATTCATTATATGTAATTTTTATATTTATTAAAGAAAATTTTATTAATTTGTAAATACTTCGTCACACTGACAACTGAGCAAACTTCATCCACAATTTTAAACCCAACTCTGAATTCTAATGAT
Organism: Xiphias gladius; assembly: GCF_016859285.1. Lineage (NCBI taxonomy): Eukaryota > Metazoa > Chordata > Actinopteri > Istiophoriformes > Xiphiidae > Xiphias > Xiphias gladius. The sequence continues at coordinate 9,017,097 of NC_053418.1, read as the reverse complement.
TTTAAAATTTTTCAGACACATTGTAAGTTTGTTCATGTGTGTAATCATGTATGATTGATGATATATTTCACTTCAATAGAAGCCTACAGTCAGCAGCTGGTTAGCTTAGCATAAAGACTGGAAACAGGGGTAAACAGTTAGCCTGGGGAAACATATATAACCCCCGTAAAACAGCGAATTGTCATTTTTATAATTAATTTTTTTTATGAATCAAACAAGGTAGATGTGACATGTTAATTATTGGGCTTTAGAGGTGCTTTTAGGTGGATTTTGTTACCAATTGACAGAGCCAGGTTTCGTCCTGCTTCCAGTCTTCATGTTTAGCTAAGCTAATCACCTGCTGCCTGTAGCTTCAATTTCCCAAAATATCAAACTATTGCTTTTAATATCATTACCGCTGTTAGACTGTGCTAACAATCATAACAAACAACATCAAATTACAAACAAATGACCAACACATCAATTAACTCTTAAAAATGTACTTATCTGCTTGCAAGTACATTATAGTTTGTTATGAACAATTGACAAAGCATTATACTACTTTAAGATGCTAAATAGGGTTAAAGTAAAGTTGTCCCGATTAGGGTAAAGATTCTCATTGTTAATGTTTTTTTTTCATATTATTAATATTTCCAGTTGCAGAACCTTGGCGTGAACCCAGCCAACATTGGGTTCAGCTATCTGACCATGGAGTCGGACAAGTTCATCTGCATCAGGGAGAAGGTGGGCGAGCAGAACCAGGTGGTGATTGTGGACATGTCCGACCCCACCAACCCAATCAGGAGACCCATCTCTGCCGACAGTGCCATCATGAACCCCGCCAGCAAGGTCATTGCCCTGAAAGGTAAGAGTATGTGTGTTGAGACGTACAGCAACACATTCAGGCAGCCACACCACTTGCTATTTGAAGAGAAATACTGTGTTTTTATGAGGGGGAAAAAAAAGAGTTTGCTGGTATTATTAGTGGCTTTATGCCGAGCGCTGAGGCTATTATTGTTGTTTCAGTTCCCAGAATAAAGTCTGCATGGTATTCAAAACTGTTTATTTGTCTGTAGTTTTAACAGATTTAGCCATATACTAGTATTGCCCTGGGAATGCCATGGTCATGCAACGACTAATGCTCTGTGAGTGCTGTAAATATGTAGAGTGCACTCAGTTCTATTGCCTGAACGTACTAAATTGGTTGTGCAAATTGATTATCTGCCCCTGAATCTAGCCCTTGGAGCACAGACACAAGCGCTGATGAGGATGATTTGCCTATAATGCTTCTCTCTCTTCCTCCTCCCCCTCCCTCTGAGGATATTATGCTCCTGTTTGCCCTTTCCCTATGGTCTATCTTTGTCTTCTCATTCTTACCTGATTGACGCTTTGCTTTTTCTCCCTTGCTTTCTGTCCTTTCTCAGATGGTGAGTTGCTTTCTGTCTGTCTAGCCGTCTGGCACTCTGTTGTGATGATACAGTAGCCATGTCTCTCTCATAAAAGCTTCCCACCTACCCCTCTCAAGTACGCAGAGCTATTTTGACCGCCAATCAATCAAAAGACAGACAACTATTTAGAAATGACTTCTGCTGCCAGTAAATTGTATCAGTGTCACACCCCTTATCCAACCTAACCTGCAGGCCCATACAATATCCTTCCTTTTATGAGAACTATACATGTGTTAGCATGACTTGTTGTATGCTGGTAGCGTGTATGTGTGGTATGCATCATCAGATATTAAACACTGAAAAGAGTTTGGGCACTGTGTGTGTCTTTTTACTGCCTGTGTGAGCCTGTGCCAGCAGCCATATCAACGTTCAGATCTTTCCTTGCTGAATATAAGGGACGCCATTAATGTATCATTATAGCTTTGCGTGCTCATGGCGGTTTGTGCGATAGCTCCAGTATTCACCTGAGTCATGCATTTCCTCACTTGTTTGTTTCTATGTAACTTTATCGGTAAATGGAGGCTCTTCCTGTTCATATGTACAATATTCTAGAGCACAGAAACATTGTTATGGCTCAGCTAAACCCGTAGTATGTTAAAATTTAGTCAGTAAGTTTTATTGTGGCCTTCCTAAAGCTGCCACCTGCTTTCTGTGGCCAGAATTCAGTTGCGCTCAGGAGTTGTCAGCCAGGTTACTGTGTACGGAGTATTGCTTCCTTGCCTTTTGAAACACTCTTAATCAAAATGACAAAAAAAAAACAGACTTTCCCAGTCCTCTATATAAATATGCAGATAGTTTTAATTTGCCTAGGTTTTGAGATATTTGTGTCTGAGATTTCTACTAGTTCCCCATTACAGTGGACTTTAATGGAATTATTTTGTTTGTGGTGGTCACAGCATTGAACATCATCTCTTCCCCAAATTAAAATAGTCCCAATAAAAAGCAGTCATATGTAGTTTCAATCTAGCTGCAAAGTACTTCCATTCAGACCTGTTCATATGGAGGGCTTCTTTAATTGTTTTTAATGGGCTTTTTCAATGCTGTAAGCTCCAAAAACACAAGTCATTTGAAAATGAAGATATGATAGAAAAAAATAGCCCAGTTTATATAGTTCAACACATACAAAAAAATGATGTAATACAGATTTTAGTAGCTGTAGTTGTTATAGGATGCGATATTGGTAGTAAATAAAGTGGTATTTTACATTAATTTGTTATTATAGAGGTGGATGTGTGAAATTATCATGATTTTTGATTTGAGGTCTTGTCACCCACCTCAGACCTCTCCAACTGCCTTAGTTATTTCTTCTTGCTGCCTGTCTGTCTCACTTCTCCCCTCTGTTTCTGTACCTGCCCTCAGCTGCCAAGACGCTGCAGATCTTCAACATTGAGATGAAGAGTAAGATGAAGGCTCACACCATGACAGAGGAGGTCATGTTCTGGAAGTGGATATCAGTGAACACTGTTGCCTTGGTGACGGACACAGCCGTTTATCACTGGAGCATGGAGGGGGATTCCCAACCAAGCAAAGTATTTGATCGGCACGCCAGTCTGGCAGGATGTCAGATCATTAATTACAGAACTGACGAACAACAGAAGTGGCTGCTGCTGATAGGGATCTCCGCACAGGTATCAACACACATATATGAACATGTTCACTCATGCCTTGTACAGTAAAAGTGTTTGAGCCCTTATCTACGTGCCCTTAAGACAAAAAAATCCTCACTCTACCTGTCAACACATATTTCTCTCTCGCCCCCCCCCCCCTCTTTTTTTTTCACTCAAACCCTGCATTTTCACACCCCAAAATAGAGCTTTAAAAGACATTTTCTAGACTGGATAAATGCAGAAATGCAAGCCTGGCATTTTAATGTGAATGTGGAAAACAAATGTTTTTGGAAAAAATGAAGTCTGTTCAGACAGAGTTGGTGGCTGTCTGGCAGAAACCAGCTTTCAGTCTCCTCTAACTTTCTCTGTGAACACTCACTGTATGTGTGGATGTAGTCGATCGCAGGGTGCAGGTGTATCTATCTGCATTTTTGTTGGATTATTTTGCGATCATAAAAATAGTGATTTGAGGGAAGGGAAGGGAAAGAACAGATCAGCAGAGTAATTGGAGCTCTGTTCATGAACCTGCTTGAACCTAGAATCATCTTTGATTTTTAACCACTTGATTAATATGGTGGTGTTACTGACTTAGAGGATCAATAATTTTTTTTCACTCTTGTTTTGTCTCTTTGTCCTGCAGCAAAACCGTGTGGTTGGGGCGATGCAGCTGTATTCTGTTGACAGGAAAGTGTCCCAGCCCATTGAGGGCCACGCCGCTGCCTTTGGGGAGTTCAAAGTGGAGGGAAATGCCAAACCCTCCACCCTCTTCTGTTTTGCTGTGCGCTCACAGGCCGGGGGAAAGGTAAGGGCCTCTGGATTGTACACAAGGATTTCACTCATGATGCTATCACAGTGTATTTAGTCTAGTCGCTGAACAAAGACCTCTGAAATGCACAAAGGGGCTGTGCTTAAGTTAAGATCATAGGAGAAAGAGCCATTTATGCTTCATGCTTTTTGGTCACCAAAATAGCTCCTAAATGTCGACATCAAGAAAGTCGGAGTATACTAATGTGCATGCACTCCCCTCTGCTGTCCTTCTGGTCCATATTTGCTTTACTGTGGTTGTTTAACTAATGTGGTCATTTCTTTTATGTGGACTTTCTTCCTCCAGTTGCACATCATCGAAGTTGGTCAGCCAGCTGCAGGAAACCAGCCATTTGCTAAGAAAGCAGTGGATGTGTTCTTTCCTCCAGAGGCTCAGACAGACTTTCCTGTAGCTATGCAGGTAAGGAAAGACCCCCGCTACTCTTTAGTTTTGGATAAACTAGTTGTGACCGCTGGAGCCCTTAAATTCTCTTTCTGATCCTTCTCCTCAGATTGGTAGTAAGCATGGTGTAATATATTTGATCACCAAGTACGGTTACATTCACCTGTACGACCTAGAGTCTGGAGTGTGTATCTACATGAACCGAATCAGTGCGGAGACCATCTTTGTAACTGCTCCTCATGAAGCCACCTCGGGAATTATTGGGGTCAACAAGAAGGGACAGGTGAGAAACTAGCAGTAAAGGGGGTAATAAGTAATTATTTTAATTACAGGCTTTTGTTACAACCTCAATAAAAGCCTCTGCTTTTGATGTGAAAGATGAACGTTTAAATGTTATTCTGGCTTAACAGAAAAAGTTTTTATGAAAACTGTCGTTAAAGGATATTGAATTGTATCATTTTTACCTGATGTCTATGGAGGCAGTCTCAACAGACAGAAATATCACATTACATTTTTCACAGGTTTTTCAAAAGTTTGTTAATTGTACATGTTTCCTATTATGGCTGCTTTTACGCAGTATTTATATGTTTATCTAATCTTTTCCTTTCAAGGTCTTGTCAGTGTGTGTTGAAGAGGAAAACATAGTCAACTATGCCACTAACGTCCTGCAGAACCCTGATCTAGCCTTGAGGATGGCTGTGAGGTCAAACCTTGCTGGGGCTGAGGAGCTTTTTGCCAGGAAGTTTAACACTTTGTTTGCCCAAGGAAGTTATTCAGAGGCTGCAAAGGTGGCTGCATCAGCACCCAAGGTATGCCTGTATCCACTGCTACAATGTAGTGTTTGCAGATCCTAATACGAACCAGGGGCATTGGTAAAAAGTCAAAAACCACTCTAGAAAAAGGTACTTGCACACATTTTTACATTTGTACTTAATTTAGATCAATTTGTATTTTTCTGCTGATGATTTAAAAAAACTATACCATTGATTCAGTGGTGTAACAAATAAAACAAAAAAAGTCCAAATGACGTTGTAAATATTTTCAGTAGGCATTGTATGTCATCATGTTGCTACACTGCAATATATATGAAATTCTATTTCGAAAAAGATTTAATGGAATTACCCTTTTATTTTTTCTGCTTCCTCGTTTTTATCCTTTACCCATAATTCCTCCATTCTTCTCCATCTTTCCTTCCTTACAGGGTATCCTGCGGACAGCGGAGACCATCCGTAAGTTTCAGAGTGTCCCGGCCCAGCCGGGTCAAGCCTCTCCACTGTTGCAGTACTTTGGTATTCTACTGGACCAGGGCCAGCTAAACAAGTTTGAGTCTCTGGAGCTATGCAGGCCTGTCCTGCAGCAGGGCCGCAAGCAACTACTGGAGAAATGGCTGAAAGAGGACAAGGTAGGACTGCAGGATTAGAACAACAAGGCAGCTTCTCTATGCTGATCTGCAGGCACACTGAAAATCTTAAAAAGTCATTTTGAAAGTGATGATGACGGTGAAAGTGTTGTGGGTTGTTAGCAAACATTTGATACCTCTGTAATGTTCTTAACATATAAATTTTGCTTGTTTACCATGTAGTATCATCTACACGATGATCACTAACTCACAGTTGGAAAATGTGACTATATATGTGCTGTAGCTGGAGTGCTCAGAGGAGCTGGGAGACCTGGTGAAGACCTCTGACCCCACACTCGCTCTTAGTGTGTACCTCAGAGCTAACGTCCCCAGCAAGGTCATCCAGTGCTTCGCTGAGACTGGCCAGTTTCAGAAGATTGTGCTGTACGCTAAAAAGGTAATCGGGGAACTCGCTTCCCTTTTCCATTCCTTATTTAATTATGCATGGAAAAAAAGATACATATTTAATCATTGCATGTATAATGAAAAAACCACACAGTACTGTCTAGCCAGAGAAAGACATACCTTAATTGTAACATTAATTTTATTATCATCATCATTAATTCTGAGTTGAGAATTGCATTTGTATCCAACTGTACTTTTGTAGGTGGGCTACACCCCAGACTGGGTGTTTTTACTGAGAAATGTGATGCGTGTCAATCCAGACCAGGGCCTGCAGTTTGCCCAGATGCTGGTCCAGGATGAGGAGCCGCTGGCCAACATCAACCAGGTAATGCACACACCAACATTACCACCTCAGTCACTAGAGACATACAATATTGCTTTTACCCATGCCCTCCGCACCTTTATCCTCACACATGCACGCAAACACACAAAGAACCCAGTGTGGGAGCCTCCATCTGTGTTATTCCAGATGTGCCAGCAATGCCAGGAATTCATTGAGTCAGTGACCCCCCCTCCTCCTTGTAAAGCCACATCATCCCTCTGCTCTGTCCAAGTCTCAGATAGAGAACTTGATGACTTGTTGCTTCTCTAAGTTTAGACCCCCATCCCGTTTCAGTTGTGGCTTCCACAGATGTTCTTAAATATGAAAAGCAGAAACATCTGGCTAACGGTCTTGTGTTTCTTGATAGTGTGTGATTCTAATCTAGCGTTGCATGCTAACTCAAATTATAGCTCACAGATGGTAGGAAATCAATTTTTGCTAACTGTGTTCTTTCTTTCGATTTTTCTTTTTTTGGTCTTTCTTGCCCTTTGGTAGATTGTAGATGTATTCATGGAGGGCAGCCTAATCCAGCAGTGCACGTCCTTCCTATTGGATGCTTTAAAGAACAACCGCCCAACTGAAGGACACTTACAGACACGCCTGCTTGAGATGAACCTCATACATGCCCCGCAGGTGAACATTCAGACTTACTCTCCTGATTACAAGAAGCAACTTCACCTTTTGATAATATTAAACCAGATTTATGTGTTCATGTGTGTGTATGAACCTTTTCAGGTAGCAGATGCTATCCTGGGGAACCAGATGTTCACACACTATGACCGTGCCCACGTCGCTCAGCTGTGCGAGAAGGCAGGTCTGCTGCAGAGAGCTCTTGAACACTACACCGACCTATATGATATCAAACGAGCCGTGGTGCACACACATCTGCTCAACCCTGAGGTATGCCTGTAGAAGTCCAGTCAGGCTTGTGAAAACTCTTCTCTTGGGAGCAGCCACTTTTTACTCTTTGATTTATTTATTTTTTTTTGGTGATGTGTGAAAATGCCTGAACCCACTTCCTCCTCCCTGCTCAGCCTGCTGTCATACTTTCTCCCCTGTCTTCCTTTTTTCTTACTCTGACTCTGCTTTTAGTGGCTGGTGAACTTCTTCGGCTCTCTATCAGTAGAAGACTCGTTGGAGTGCTTAAGGGCCATGCTATCGGCTAACATCAGACAGAACCTGCAGCTGTGTGTCCAGGTAGCATCTAAGTATCACGAGCAGCTGGGAACTCAGGCATTAGTGGAGCTCTTTGAATCCTTCAAGAGTTATGAGGGTAGGTGTCACACGTGGGCCGGGGTGGTATGCAGACCCAGGTTATGTTGGATTTAAGCGAGAGAATGTGTTAAGCGAGTGATTTTCCTAATTTTTGTGCCAGTTTTAAGGGGTAATAAATGGAGCTGACTGTTGTGCTGTTTCTCCCTCTGCCTTCTCTATTCAAGGATTGTTTTACTTCCTTGGGTCGATTGTGAATTTCAGCCAGGAGTCTGATGTCCACTTTAAGTACATCCAGGCTGCCTGCAAGACAGGCCAGATCAAAGAAGTGGAGAGAATCTGTAGAGAGAGCAACTGTTACGACCCAGAGAGGGTTAAAAACTTCCTCAAGGTAAAATGACCCCCTTTCTCAGAGTGTTAATGATTGATTTTATCATTCAGCAACAATTTTCTGATATACTGTGATACCCATTTCAGACCATTTTAATCACAACTGAACCCTGTGTTTCTTCTCTTTGTAGGAGGCTAAGCTAACAGACCAGCTTCCTCTCATCATTGTGTGTGATCGCTTTGACTTCGTCCACGATCTGGTGCTTTATCTCTACCGCAACAATTTACAGAAATACATTGAAATTTACGTGCAGAAGGTAAGAGCAACACTACTGCTGAGACTTTTTACAAAACTGGTTTCTACCTAATCCAGGTCTCTTTTTATTGAAGCTGCATGTTGCCATTTCATTAGGAATTTGTTGCACTTCATTTCAGGTGAACCCCAGTCGTTTACCAGTGGTGATAGGCGGGCTGTTGGATGTAGACTGTGCTGAGGATGTCATTAAGAACCTGATCATGGTGGTCAGAGGGCAGTTTTCCACCGATGAGCTTGTGGAGGAGGTGGAGAAGAGAAACAGGTAAGACTAAATGATAAAAACTTCCACTATTTCTTGTCATCTTGCATAGTTGCTTCTGTATGTCTCATTGCATGCAACATCTGATTAATACTTGTCTGTCAACTTGCTACTTATTGCACATGTATCGTTTGTGTCTCTGTAGATACCTAAAAGGTGTTTAATTACACCTGTTCTTTTTGAGATTTAATTTTTGCCCTTATGAAATAGCTGTCAGTGAAGGGGCAGACAGGAAATGACGGGAGAGAGAGGGAGCTGGGCATGCAACACATGCCCATACCGGATTTTAACTATGGATATTGTGGTTATGTGACATGCAATGTAACCAGTCGGCTACTAAAATGCTAATACCCGAACCTCTTAAAAAATGTAACTAACAGAAGTGACTGAAATGTGCTTATAAATAAATATGAAGAAAAATGCCGGCTCTTATGTTTGGCTTTCGCCCTGTGTACGATTGGCAGTTAATGCATTTCAAACGCTTAAGTAAATATTTTCATTTTAGCATGCAAGCTGCTTCTAATGTTGGTTCTCTCTGGGTTGTGCAGAGCTCTGTTGTCCCCCTGTATTTTTCATGGATGCTTCAATAATGCTTGACAGATTAGCTGTTCCTCATCTAATGAAATTATTTCTAGTACAAATCCTCTTTGTTTCCATTCTGTATCAAAAAATGCGAATGTGAGAAAGTGTAAACATAACTAGTTCGGGTACAGCGTGAAAGAATGACACTGCCAAATGCGAAACTCTGCCATCTAGTGTTTTGAAACATCAAGCTACATATGTCATTCAGGCTTATGATATTTCAAAACACTGCATTTTCCATTCTTTTCTTAGGTTAAAGCTTCTTTTGCCATGGCTTGAGTCCCGTATCCATGAGGGTTGCGAGGAGCCGGCCACCCACAATGCCCTAGCGAAGATCTACATCGACAGCAACAACACACCTGAGCGCTTCCTTAAGGAGAATCCGTTCTACGACAGTGCTGTGGTCGGTAGATACTGCGAGAAGAGAGACCCCCACCTGGCCTGTGTGGCTTACGAGAGAGGACAGTGTGACCTGGAGCTCATCAAAGTGTGTAGATCACATTGCGTAGCATATAGATGATTACGCACATAATTCTAATATGGATAAATCTTCAGTTGCGTTCTATCTTATTCTTCTCAGGTGTGCAATGAGAACTCGTTATTCAAGAGTGAGGCTCGATATCTGGTACGACGGAAAGATCCAGAGCTTTGGGCGAACGTGTTAGAAGAAAACAACCCCTACAGAAGACAACTCATCGACCAGGTTGGGTTTTCTCCCGCTCGCCATCTGACGTGATGTAGACTGTGAATGAGTGGTATTTTTTCTATGTTTATTTATTTTTTTCTCCTTTATTTTATCTCATTTCAGGTGGTGCAGACAGCACTGTCTGAGACCCAGGACCCAGAGGAGGTGTCTGTCACAGTCAAGGCCTTCATGACTGCAGACCTGCCGAATGAGCTGATTGAACTGCTGGAGAAGATTGTGCTTGATAACTCCGTCTTCAGTGAACACAGGTACAGCAGACTTGCAGCTTGTTAGGCGTCATAATAATTTAACCTCAATACTTGTCGCCTTTTTAATAATCCCACGTTATTTTCCCAGAAACCTCCAGAACCTGCTGATTTTGACGGCCATCAAGGCAGACCGCACTCGTGTGATGGAGTACATTAACAGACTAGACAACTATGATGCCCCAGACATTGCTAATATCGCCATCAGCAATGAGCTCTTTGAAGAAGCGTTTGCCATTTTCAAGAAGTTTGATGTCAACACCTCAGCCATACAGGTGAAATTAATGTATAACTGCTCAAACTGATACTGTCACTTTAAGAAAGAATTCCAAGTACTTCAGTAATTAGTATTGGCTTGTGTAAGCTGATTTCTGATCAGGGTACTTCTTTTATTTGACATTGAGTAGTATAACATTAATTTAAAAAGGTGTATTAATATGTGTATCGGTTATGTTTATGGTTTTCTCAGTCCAGCACAAGTTGCATTTTATATTTATTTTTTTCCTTTGACCAATTTTAGCAAAGGATTTTTATAATCCCAAAGTAAATAAGTATTTAAAGTATTTAGCTTGGCATCTAAAATAGATAAATTAATTTGCCAGTGCTTTGTATGAGATTGTATTGAGAATTTGTACTGGCAATTGATTCACCGAATCTCTTAATCACTGTCTAGTGAAATGATTAAACTCCATTTATTAACTTTTATTCTTGGTGTTTTATCTCATTGTAAATACATATACAGTATGTGAGATCTTATAATCCAACTCTCTCCTTCCCTGATTTCTCTAGGTATTGATAGAGCACATAGGGAACTTAGATCGAGCCTATGAGTTTGCTGAGCGCTGTAATGAGCCTGCAGTGTGGAGCCAGTTAGCCAGAGCTCAGCTGCACAGAGACCTGGTCAAGGAGGCTATTGACTCCTATATTAAAGCCGTTGACCCGTCAGCGTACATGGAGGTGGTCAATGCAGCCAGCAAGAACGGTAAGTCTGCGCTTCGCTGCATAACTCTGCTGCACACCAGCAGTGATTGATCTGAGTGGATCTTTAAGGTGTCGTTTGTATTTTGCAGATAACTGGGAAGACTTGGTTAAATTCCTTCAGATGGCTCGAAAGAAAGCGAGAGAGTCGTACGTGGAGACAGAGCTGATCTTTGCCTTAGCTAAGACGAACCGTCTGGCTGAGCTGGAAGAGTTTGTCAGTGGGCCCAACAATGCTCACATACAGCAGGTAAGAAAAAAAATCACAGCTGTAAGCGTTCTTTTCCAGGATGTTCACCTGCACATGTATCAGCTAATTTCTTTCTCTCTTCCTCCAGGTGGGCGATAGATGTTATGAGGAGGGTATGTACGAAGCAGCCAAGCTCTTGTACAACAATGTGTCCAACTTTGCTCGCCTTGCATCGACACTAGTCCATCTTGGAGAGTACCAGGCAGCCGTGGACAGCGCCAGGAAAGCCAACAGCACACGGACATGGAAAGAGGTAATTGGCACACAAACAGGTTTAGCGTCCATTCAACTAGCTTTTACCAGACAGTGGGTTATTGCGATTCTTTCTTTTTCATCCTAGAAGGTTTTATCATCTTTTATCAGACTTTCTAAAAAGCTGAAACATGATACTCCATATTCTAAGATAAATTAGCACCTGATACTATATTGGGCACTCAAATTTGAGCACATGAAAATTTTAAAAAAGACAGCACAATTATTGTGTTAGCATTCAAAAATAACATACCATTTGAGTCTTATTATATGCACGTCATGTGGGATTTCCTGTAATTACCAGTTTGTAAATGCAGTTCATGTCAACATCCAAGTAAGCAATTACAACGGGGAAGTCCGATATATCTGACTTGGCCTCTCAATTAAACAAAAATGCCCGGAGAAATAAAAAAACATTTACCCCGTGCCGGCTAAACCCTGTTGTTTAAGGTAATTAACCATGAGTTGTATTTTCAACCCTCACGTGGACAGATCTGCAATCATAAAAGTGAGTTTTCAGTGACATGAATGCTCTCAAGTTGTAAACAGGAGAATCTTTTTCATTGCTTCCTTCCATCCCACATTAAGTGAACAAGGTGTTAAACACAAAAGGGAGACCAACGTGCGAAATGGCCATCACATTTACACAACAAGGTGCACCTCTGAAAGGAGTGTATGAGAAACATAACTTAAGTGTGGTGATGATCATTGTGTAATCTGATTGGTGAATTGTGGTATATAGGAGCTTTAACTGGACCTCTTGTATCGTTTTCATTTCCTCTCTGTTACCCTCCGATTCCCAGGTGTGTTTTGCATGTGTGGATGGCGAGGAGTTTCGGCTGGCACAAATCTGTGGCCTTCATATAGTGATCCACGCTGACGAGCTGGAGGACCTGATCAGCTACTATCAGGATCGCGGGTACTTTGAGGAACTCATTGCTCTGCTGGAGGCTGCGTTGGGTCTGGAGCGGGCTCACATGGGCATGTTCACTGAGCTTGCCATCCTCTACTCCAAGTTCAAGCCTCAGAAGATGAGGGAGCACCTTGAGCTGTTCTGGTCCAGAGTCAACATCCCAAAGGTAGAGTGTGTCCGTACGTGAGTGTGTGTTTCAAAACTATTCTATCTATTGTAATAAATAAAAGAGTGCATCACAAACAGGGAGGCTGCTTGTGCATCATGAATTCCTTTGATTTATTACTCTGCAAAGATTTCTGCTTCTCATCAGCACCCTAGAAGGAAAGTAATACTGACTTGTTTTTGTCTTTGTTGGCTGACGCTGAACTACAAATATTACTGTTGTCTTGTGGGAATCAGCTTCAATTCTGCCGATTTAGTCGGCAGAATTTTGTCCTGACAGTTCCTAAAATCCTTGAAAACTTTTGCAGAGAAGTCTTCAAAACTATTTGTTACCTCGAAAGTACTTGGTCTTGGTCAGTATTCCCTTGCTTGTTGGAACTTGTCCCATTGATGAATTAACACTTCACATCCCGACTAAAAACCCAAACATACATATTGTTACCAATATAGGAGAAAAAATGAATCATACTAACATCATTTCTTGACCTGGCAAAGCCACGAGTAAAACAAACTGAAGGTTTGGCAGCCTCTACTGTCTTTCCAGTGTTATTTTCTTCCTCTTCTTCTTTTTAAAATGTTGTCCTGCCACTGCCTGTTGATGAGTTAGAGCTGGTTGGGTCTTTTCCTGTCTCTGGGGAACAAAAGTTTTCTTCTTGTGAATAGGCTACGTAATTAAATTACCTTGAAAAAGAGGCCTCTGATGTCCCTCCTTACCAATGTCACGTTTTATCCCAAAATGTACCAAAAGTCTGTCCTTAAATTTCAGCAAACAAGATCTTGTAAGTCAAAGTAAAGAGTCCTCAAATTTGAATCTTAAATTTAACATTGAACCTTGAACATTGTTTCGTGTTTTCTGTATTTTGCTCACCAGGTTCTTCGTGCAGCGGAGCAGTCTCACTTATGGGCAGAGCTGGTTTTCCTTTACGACAAATACGAGGAGTACGACAACGCTGTCATCACAATGATGTCTCATCCAACAGATGCATGGAAAGAAGGGCTGTTCAAAGACATCATTGCTAAGGTAAATAGAAGTATTTGTGACTGAGCTGTTTATTTCCTTTTCAAGCTTTTTTAGTTATCTCTATGTTTGTTTTTTTGTCCCCAGGTTGCCAATGTGGAGTTGTACTATAAATCTCTTTCCTTCTACCTGGAATACAAACCCCTTCTACTGAATGACCTGCTGACTATTCTGTCTCCACGGTTGGACCACAGCCGAGCTGTCACCTTTTTCAGCAAGGTAACCAGCAGTGAGGTCAACCTTTACGAATTATGACCTCTCCATTTGTCTTTACAGATTTTACACGCTGCCAAACATTTTTGACATGGCGTAACATGGGTTGTTTTTGCTTCACCAGGTGAACCAGCTGAAGTTGGTGAAGCCTTACCTGAGATCTGTCCAGAATCACAACAACAAGTCAGTCAACGAAGCTCTCAACAACCTGCTGACAGAGGAGGAAGACTACCAGGTCTCAGTCATTCTGTTACTGGTGTTGATAATAGAAAGTAGACTAAATAATGTGAACACTTGGTCGAAGGGGACTTGAACTTTCCCAGTACCTGGTCTGTTGGAGGTTGTGATCGCTGTTCCTTATTGATGGTACCATTTATCTGTTTTGCCATATATGAAATAATTTTGTAGACATTTGAGTGATGCTTCTGCAGGTAGGGCACAGCTGATTTGACCTACATTGGTATGGAGCAGTGTGTGTGGTTGACATTATCTTGTCTATCACCTGCATTTTGTAGATAGCATTTTAGGAGCACACTTTAAATAGTAAATTAGTTGTAGTAGTAGTAAATATACCCAGATTCTGTGCTCACTAGGTGGCACTGCTGACTTTGTGTTACAGCTAACTGCTTCCGGTGTCCTTTGTCCCGCATTGTGGTCCGTGATGTAATATTTTCCATTATGTGTGTTATCCACAGGGCCTGAGAGCATCCATCGATGCCTATGACAACTTTGATACCATCGGCCTGGCTCAGAGGTTAGAGAAACATGAACTGATTGAGTTTAGACGTATAGCCGCCTACCTGTACAAGGGCAACAACCGCTGGAGACAGAGTGTAGAGCTCTGCAAGAAGGACAAACTCTACAAGGTAAGAAAATTCACGGACATTATTTGAAAAAACAAAAAGGGGGTGCATAGACATCTGGAATATACGTTTCTTAAATTTGCCAAGTACCTCCATGCCCCCATAGATGGCACTGTTTGTTTATACTTTAGATATAGCAGCTATAGTTGGAGATATAGGAACCATCTAACATCAAGTAAAGATCAGTAAGATCATGTCAGTTGGCCATTTCCTCACCAACTTTCATGTTTCCCATTAAAAAGGGGTAATGAGTCAATTAAATATGCTTTGCTGCGGTCTTTCCCAGGATGCCATGCTGTATGCTGCAGAGTCTAAGGATGCTGAGCTGGCAGAGACTCTGCTCCAGTGGTTCCTGGAGGAAGGCAGGAAGGAGTGCTTCGCTGCCTGCCTGTTCGCCTCCTATGACCTGCTGCACCCTGACGTGGTGCTGGAGCTGGCCTGGAGGCACAATATCATGGACTTTGCCATGCCGTACTTCATCCAGGTCATGAGGGAGTACCTCACAAAGGTTAGTACTTCACTGAAGAGCAATACAAAGAGTTCATGTAATTTTGTTCATTTTTATTCTCTGCTTTACTGTAAAAGTAGGTTTGATTATTGTGTGTGTGTGTGTGTGTGTGTGTGTGTGTGTGTGTGTGTGTGTGTGTGTGTGTGTGTGTGTGTGTATATATATATATATATATATATATATATATATATATATATATATATATATATATATATATATATATATATATATATATATATATATATATATATATATATTATTTTTTTTTATAGAAGAAATAAGTTTGAAATTCTGCATTTTTACTCTGTACTAAAATTGGTTTATTTTTCTTAGATTGTTTAATTTCCTGTAGAAACCTGTCCTGACAAGTGAGAGGTGGACAATAGTCTGTAGAGGTATTGAAAAATAGGTCATACCGACACTTTTACTGTAGTTAACACAGATATGATGAGAAGAGATATTAGATAGAAAGGCTTTCTTAAGTAATGGTAGTTCTGTATATTTACCAGCGAACTCCCTCTGGCCACCATGATTTCCTAAAATGTTGACCTGTACACATGCGAGGTCACTTGAGGTCATCTCTTTGGGTTCTTTTCCAGGTTGATGAGTTTGCAGCGAAGGTGACGGTCTCTGGCCCTCTTTTTATTTCTCTTCTGTGTTCTGTCTGTTCGTTTTTGTTGTAACTTATCTCTTAGGTTTCTGATGTAGGAACCTAGCATGGACTGTAGATTGAGTATGGCCTAACTAGCTCTGGTCCTGGAGAGCTGTAGTAGTGTGTGTGCAGGCTTTTGTTCCACTTCAGCACCAACACAACACATTTTTAAAAAACTCTGAGTTTATCTTCTGTAGGCAGTTTTTAAATGATCCTCATGGGGAACCTCATTGTCTCATTGGTATGGGTAATGAATTTCCATTTTCAAATAAAGGCTTTTGGCAGTTGGGCAGAAACAAATTCATGAAATATGACCAAAAGAAATGGAAAGACAAGCACTGTTGTTTATTGATTTTCAGTGCAAACTAAAAAAAAACCAACAGGGTAAATGTGGAAAAAGTACATGGCACAATGTAATCTAAGGACGTATGTCTGCTTTTGCAGTTTTGCAGTGGAAATTTGAACTAAAAGCTGTGTGTTCTGATTATGGACGTGAAATCGGACCAGTGGAAAGCCCATGACTGTGGCCCATAATGCTGTGTTGTTGTCCTGAGCCAAAGCCTGTGCACCATCTCGTTCTTCAGGACCAGGATAAGCCTGTCCTGGCCTAACCGATAGCTCTCACCTTCTAACTCTTCCCTCTTGGGGCTGCATCTAGTGTTAAGTGGCATTTTTAAAATTTTGACAATTTCAGTTGTGCTAATGCACAATCATGAGTTTGATGTTATGGTCCAACATGGTATAATATAAGAAAAACAGTGATGTTTCCTCCTGGCTGGTGCTCTCCAAAGACCAGAAACGAAGGCAGGTGAGGAGAGCAGGCCTTGGATTGTTAGATGCATCCCCATGTTTCTAACTCCAGTTTAACAAGTTTTAGATTCAAACATTTAGCTGTTTAGATCAGTGCAGGGCTACAACCACTATTTTCAAAGGTGCTGGAGTCCTCCTCTCCCTTTGTCTCTAGGAACATTAGTTATTTCTGTTAATTAGACAGTTTATTTTCTACAGACCAAATGCTTTGTTCCCTAAGTCACTGGTCAAACTGGTAGGGATGGAATCTAGCAGCCATTCAGGAAGTGAAATACCCACTCCTTTTTACTTCAGAGTAGTTGAGCACATACCAAGAGACAACAATAAGGTCGTACCACTTTTGTTTTATGTATTAAAATCACACCCATCTCTATTAGATGCATCCGGTATTTTGAATGGGCATTTGAGAAATGGTGTTTCATTCACACTCTTTTGTAGTCATATACAGAAAAGTGCTTTACAGGTGCTGGTAACCTTTTCGCTCTTTTGCCCACATTTTTTTCTTCATTCCATTAAACTGTTACTGAACATAAATTCCACCCCCACTTACATCAGAAACCTTTTGCAGTCAGCTGTCTCCACAGTTGAAGCAAAATGTCTGATTATTTCTTTGCACTTAGTGTCTAGGAAAATTGGCACTACAATCGATTCACTGCGCAAATACTGTAATGCCTGGCAAGGATGAGCTTAACCAGTTTCTAATTTGTAGCTGATTTTAGTCCGGCGGAATGAATACACATGAAAATCAACCAGCAGGGCCTGCCTACAGCCAGGAATAGGATGCATGTGGAAGCTGTGATTGTCATTAACTGATATGAGACTGTTAACTGTGAATGGCTAGAAATATAGGCATGTATAGCTTTTCCTTTACTTAATGCAAAATGCAATAGTTCTTTAACCTTGAATCCAAGTATAATTCTACTTTTAAAGTGCTAGTTCACACAAATCGCAAAAAGAAAAATTCCCACAGTGGTATCTGGCCATGATGTAGTTTTGATGTTGTTTGCTGAGTTTTTGAGATATCTGCTACTGCCCTGTCCCATCAGTGTTAATCAACTTTTATTTCTGATGCTCAAAATATTCAAAAATGACATTTCAGAAACTCAAAAGCAGTGCCTTTCAAAACATAAAGTCCTTGTTATCTTGTTATTCATGATAAACCACAGATCTTGTTGTCAACAAATTTCACTGGAAACTATTTACTGCTAAATATAAAAAATGGTGACAACTGTCAAAAATTTGATGATGAGCAAGGACATTGTATCTGGAAAGAGACATTGCTTTTGAGTTATTTAACGTAATTTTTCAGTGCTCTGAGCAGCATGGAAGAAATTTCATTCCACTGTGTAAGAGTATGGGTGATAGCAGGAGTAGGAGTCTCAGCAGCCGCTATGTGCATGGTCGGAAACCACTTGGGGTTAAGAGGTTATTTCGTTTTTTTGTGATGTGGGTGAACAGACCTTTTACTTGTTGACTTAACATTTATACTGGACGCTGTATTAGAAATTCTCACCAAACCTGCATGGCATCTTCTCTAGGGAAACCTTAGCTGCACTGTGAAGTACTGTGTGTAGTTTTGTCTTTCTGAAGTGGGTATGATAAACCAGCTGTGTTGACTAGTCATATTTATCAGCACTTATTTGTTTGATCTGAAATAAAAAGTTTAGTGTAGTCTTACGACTGAGGCATTAGAGTTTATGGTCTGATGTAGTGCATCAAACAAGAAACTGTCATTTAAATAAAAACGGTACATCACTGAGATCATTACATTGTAGGTTTCCAGTGAAAATCTTTTATTCAGAATGTTTTATTTCTCATTTACAGCTGACATAGTTTTATATCCATATTACCAGGAAACATTTTAAATTTTAATATCTGAGCTGTTATTAAAAAGCTGAGCAAATGGAGTTACGAGGTTTCTGCAGGATACCTACAATGTATGAAATCAGACTCTTTTATTCTGTACAGTGCGTGAGTGATCCGTGTCTGATCTATCCTCTTTTCTTTTTTTGACCTCAGGTGGACAAGCTGGAGGAGGCAGAAAGCCAAAGGAAAACGGAGGAGGAGGTGACGGAGCCTGGGACGATGGTGTTTGGTAGGTGTACAGGCAGCAAGTCACCCTGAAGGACGGACAGCTGTGGTTCCTGAATGGGAGAAAATTGCCTGCTGCTGTGAAAACAGCAGAACACATCCTGCTGTTTTTATCTGCAGTGTTTATCTGTCTGTGCCCAACTGTCCATTCTCAGAAACTATTTGTGTGTTAAACCTGGTTGGAAAAAAAATGTCTGTTTCTCTTGAAATCCACCATTAACCAGATTTTTACTCACTGGATGAAGTTGATGGTACAGCAGTTTACTGCAAGTGAAGTTTTGAGCATATTCAATTAGTCATTGGGAAACGTACGCATGTTGGCTTCACCAGATGTTATGATTTATCTTTCACATGATTTAAAAACTCTTGACTGAGAAGAAACTACAGAATCCCACACACTTCCCACTTGAGCTCCCTTTTATTAATAATGTTTAATTGGATCAAAGGCTGATGAAGGTTTAAAGACTGAAATGTTAATAATAAATTGGATACGGGGGGGAGGTTCTTCTCATTTACATATAAGTTTAAAATATCGCCGAAAGTGCTTTCCCATAAATTTTTCACTAACATAAATTTCACTTTTGCTACTCGCCAGGTGATATAATGCAATATTGTTATGTAGCTAATAAACATGTTAACATTCACTGTCCTACGTTTCTGGTGTTGAGGAGTTGTGTAATGGTGTTGTGTCAAAAGTTTTCTCTAAATGTTTTTGCTTTTGCCTCGATTTTACATCGAGGAAGAAAGTAATATCATTTCAATTTTTATTGTTATCATGGTTCATTATCGTTTCATTATAAAATAGTACCTTAAGGGATTTTATAATATTACAGAGAATAGCTTGTTTATCCAGGACAAACCGGGACACCTGTGTTTTTTTTTAATTTTATTTTAGACTCTACATTACTTAATGTGTCCCTTTTTATTAAGTGCTTTTGCCGTGTGATCAT
Source organism: Xiphias gladius (assembly GCF_016859285.1). NCBI lineage: Eukaryota > Metazoa > Chordata > Actinopteri > Istiophoriformes > Xiphiidae > Xiphias > Xiphias gladius. Next base: position 8,997,417 of record NC_053418.1, on the reverse strand, counting down.
TTTCCTTATGAACTCAAATTTAGGCAAAACATCAAGAAAAATCCTCTGCTGCTCAGTAAGAGATTTTATTTTACATTAGCCGAAACATTAACGCCTCTTTGTTTTGAATGAATGAACAGGAGGTAGATGGTAGTTTGCATGAGCAGTGATAACCACCATTGCTGAACAAATATGCAAGAGTGCCGTCTACAGAAAGTTCATTTACTGAAAACGACAAAAAAGTAGGGCTGGACAATATTATCTCAAATCTTGTTTCACACTATGTAGTCATTTTTATCTCTAAAGATAAATTGAACAATATGTTTGTGACATTTTCTTTGTCATTCTGGCTCACTGTTAAATGTCAGTCTTTATTAATTACAGTATAACCGGTTAAATACTGTGGACCTATGTGCTAGACTTTGGGGTGATTGGTTGGTTGTTGTTGCAGCCATTCTCAGTTTAATTATATTGGATTGAAACTATTAATTCATTTAAAACTGCAATCGGAGTAAATTTAAGTTGGTAACAGATTCACAATATTTGCAGTTTGATAAATTCAGCACAGTCTTTGATAAATTCAGCACAGATTTTAGTGAAAAACATTAAGAAATCAAAGGTATTTGCTGTGCAACAAAACATCATAGCAATGAGAGCTTTTTATCTAGCATGTAACCCTGTGTGTGTGTGTTTTGTGTGTGTTTGTATGATCAGGCCAGCAGCTGATGTTGACTGCCTCTCCTGCTCCAGTGGCTCCCCAGCCAGCTTACTCGGGCTATGGCTACCCCGCCACCGCAGCGGGCTACCCTGCGCAGGCCACCGCGGCCGCCGCTGCCGCCGGCTACCCTGCTCAGCCCGCTTATGGCTTCAACATGTAGAGGCCTGACCCCACCTCCTCCAACCCGCTCCCCTCTCTCTCCCCCCTGCGCACACTCACACACATTAGACCTAAAACACACTGAACCGTGCTGCTCTGGGTCTCAATTGGCAAACTGAGGGTGCGGAGACCCCCGAAACCTAACTGGGCCTTCGTTTCCTGATGAGACTCCACCTAAGTTCACTGAAACTGCAATAGAAACCCTTCATCTCTACTTTCTCCACACACACACACACACACACTTTCAGAAGGACTGCATCAAGGCTGTTGGACCCTCCCCTCCCACCTCTATTCCATTAGGATGTTATAAATGCATCACTGATCTACACGGCATGAAGTCAACTCTCAGCTCCTAGAGGAATTAACATACCGAAGATAACATTAGTGACACCAAACCACTCTGTCCTGTTGCTGTTCCATGTAGAATTTACTAACCATAGAGCTGCTTTTTCCTTTGTTTTATTTTCTTTTTTCCCATAGATTCAGCACTGATGAGGAAGAGACTTTGTTATGAGGAGTGGAGGGGCGTGGGTGTGTCTCCCCCTCCCTCCTAAAGCACTGCTACGGCCTTACATACATTTGAGGAGGTGGCAAAAAAAACAGGCTCATTTGTTCATGTTAAATTTCACAACTGTCTCATCCTCTGATTAGAAAGACAGTTATTGTGCAATAGTTTTGTTTGTCCTTTCACAACAGGTACAAAGTGTTTGCTGTATATGGACTAAGAACACTTGTTTATGAGGTGACGGTACTGTCGGTGTGTGTGTGTGTGTGTGTGTGTGTGAGTGTGTGTGTGTGTGCGCGTGTGTGTGTATGAGCGTGTGCGTAGCCTCTAAAGCCTTTGAGGGATACATCACCAAACCAAGAGACACTCAATGAAATTGCCACTCCCTTGCAGCAGCAAATCTTTTGCCGGGTCAGAGCGGTTGATCCCGTCGGTTGACTTTTCCTACTCTGATACCGGACATCTGGAGTTTCAGGATGATTGTGACTAAGAAAGAACGCAAGAAAGAAAGAAAACAAAGAAAGTGAAATAATAATAATAATAATAAAAAAAAATGCTATATGCTGTAGTCTGTGCATGTGCTGCCAAACTATAATGCTGCAACCAGGAGCACAATTTTCATGTTACACTCAAGTTATATCAAGTATTACTAATGTTGTGTCAAAAGATGAAACTTTCTCACCCGACTAACAGAAAACAGTGATGAAGCTCCAACAGACTTGAGATGAAAACACAGGGGAACATTAGCTCACATCCTGGTGCCAGTTGTTTAAAAAAAAAAAAAAAAAAATCATTATTGTACTGAAAACAGTGTATAATTTAAGATATATTGAAATACCTAACTAATCAAAGAAGTCAAATATTATGGAATACCGTGTGTATTGTCTATAGTGTGTTGTTGTAGTCTAAAAAGTATAATGATTTTTGTAAGAAAAGGACAAAATGCAAAAACAGCAGGTTAATAAATGGCAATGTCTTGAGGTAAGGCCGCTCAAAGTGGTGACGGTTTGGTTGAGCGTGTATTTCTTTGGCTTTCCGACACACCCTGAACGGTACACTGAGCCCCGTCCAACCTCGGCGTCAGCTTTGGATTTGTCAAAACGCACCGCAAAAAAAAAAAAAAAAGAAAAAACCCGAGCTGCACACGGAGCACTCCCTTTATCTGCGCAGCTGCATACAGGAAGAGGAATGAAGTTTACACACTGTTGTTTGCCCCCCCACCCACCTACCCACCTTCATTCACATTAGGAGAAAGATATAAAAGATCTCTGGTGGTTTCGGACCCGGTTTTCTGTGTTTTGTTTGTTTTTGTTTTTTTTGGCAGGGCAGGTTTGGGGGGGGGGGGTTACACTTGTTTACACATGTCTTTTTTTTGGCTCCGAGATTTTCTGCCCCACCTTTACTTCCATCCTGTTGCATGACCCAGACTGACATTTTGTCAACCAAGCTCCCAGGACCCGATTGATGGTCTCTGTCGCTGCGGGGGCTGCCGCCTCTTTGTTTGCAGAGGGTGCGGCCTGGACCTTTCCCATGTCTGCTGCTGGGGAAACGCTTCAGGTTTTTGTCGTGAAAGACTAACAGGTTGAATCGGTTTTTATTCTTGCTCGCTGGGGCGCATTTATTCGCCAACACCCGTCGAAGGAGAAGGCTGCGCCCCACCTTTCTCCTGCCGCGGAACAAAAGTGGCTCACCTCCCCTCGGATAAACACCCAGGGTGCCACCTGCTGACCGCCGCCACGCATCGGGCTCGCTCGTTGTTTGAGTTGACTCGCTTTCGCGGGGAGATCGCCACGACGGTTCCACGCGGCAGCAGTGCGCGGAGACGACTCTTCGTCCGCCCCTCCTCGCTTCCGGTTCGCTCTGCTCTCTTACGTGCTGCTGTCGTGACGCCGCGTTACCATAGTGACAAATAACAGCTACTGGATTATATGGAAAATCCCAACTTCCTTGACGGTCCCAGTGTCCGCCCACTGTAAACACAGATCCGCCGGAGTCTCGGGACGCGCCAGAGACCACCTACATCCAGGAAAGCGCGTTTGGACAGCAGCCGTCCATGTGCCGCGCGCTCCGGTCTACCTGACAAGAACTGCAAGCCACCTGCCAGAAGATAAACCTCGTTAGAATAGAAGCCTTTTCTCTAGATTTCACTGTGTGTTTTCTGGTAATTATGCAGGACAAAGGCACATTTATCAGCCCTTTCCCCAGACCACGGTGTCTGGCGGCAGCGGCGCCGGCGGGGAAAGCGAAATTAACTCACCCCGGGAAGGCGATTCTGGCAGGTAAGTTCATCACAATTTTATCTCACGGGAAAGTCAGAGTTGGTCCAAAGGGACACCGCCTTTGCGAGTTACAACTGAAGCCAAAGTTGAACAGAACAGTGTCACTGTTCGCAGATACTTTGTGGAGGCTTGTGTCTGGTGCGCAGCGAATCAAAGTGGGTGTGCACTGTACTGGCTTGTGGTCTGCTGGAAAGCTGGTAGCTGTAAAGATAAAACGGCAAACCACCAAGTCGGCGTGGAGTTAAGGAAAACATGCGTTTTCTCACACCCGTCACTGCATTTTACGCATACACGCTATAATTTAGTAGAAAACAGTATGAGGATATAACATGTTTTCTCAGGCCTGTGTTGTTGTTTGCAGTGAAAATAGTTGAAACCCAAAAAATAAGCTCTACTGCAAACAGGATTACCACACCATACAATAGTTTTTTGTTTTTTTTTTTGCATTTTGTTTTGTTTTTCTCATGTCCCTGCGCTCTGGCAAACGGGCCTGTCCTGTCGTGGTCAGATCTTAGCTGCTGCACTGATGTGCTTTTCTCCCCCTGATCTAAAGATCACCTCTAATGCACTTTACATAATGCTATTAGAGCAGAGTGATGAATCCAGCGGTGTAGGGGACACTCGCTCCTGGGACAGTAACTGGAGCCATTCCGGAAAGGTCTCCTGTGTGTGTGTGTGTGTGTGTGTGTGTGTGGGTGTGTGGTGGCGGCGATCAAAGCATCGAGCAAGAGGACTGAGACGATGCAACACATCAAAAACATCTTTACTGTTGAACTATCAAATGTCACATAATCATCAGCAAATGATCCCCCACCCATATTTAAAATGTATTTTTTTTCCTGAGAAATTTAAGGAATTCTTGTTCAGAGCTGGGCAAAATCAATCTGCTGATGAAGATCAGGCGATATGATTGAAAAGCTCCTGGACAGCTGTTAAATAGACCTAACCTTTATTGTTGTTCTGTCCATTTGTGACCAATCTATTGGTGGTTCTGCTCTCTGATGCCGTGACAGAAGCAGAAAACGTTTTGCTATTCTGTCACCTCAAGGCTTCAAGCTAGGGATGAAACTAATAAATATTTTAGCTGTTGACCAATCAGTTGATTAGTTTTGGAGTAATGGGTTAACCACGTATTCAAATAAAATGTCAGAACCGGTAATATATAACTAAGGAGAGCCAAAAGATTTGCTCATTTTAAACAGCAGCGAAAAAAACAAATTATTATTATTATTGTTGTTGTTATTATATTGATATGATACAGAGAAATAAGAAAACATATTTGCACTGAAGGTGTGGCCAGCAAGGGTTGGTTATTGGTTAGTCATTATATTTTTTAACAGATCAATTGATTGACTGATTGGTTCAGTGCTACTTCAGTCATTCAGGTTCAGTACCCCCGTCCATCTTTCCTGCTGCTCTGCTCCCCCCTCAAACCCCCCCGGCCCCCTCTTGTGATGAAGATGAGGATGCAGCAGCTCCAGTTGATGAAGAGGCTCTCTGAGGTGCTCCTGTATCAAGGCTACATGCTGGTATTTGGCAGCGCACTGTTGATTTCAGCCTTGTGCTCTGGCAACAGTTACATGCTGAATATTTTATCCTTCTGAATGAATTCCTTTTGATTGAAGTTTAAAAACAAACTCTTTTGCAGCTGCAACTGACGATTGTTTTAGTTATTGTACTGATTATTTTCCTGATTAATGGATGGACCATTTTGGCTATCAAATGTCAAAAAATAGTGAAAATTGCCCTTTATAAGTTCCCAGAGCCAAAGGTAACATCTTCAAATTGCTTGTAAAACCCCCAATATTTAGTTTATGATCATATGTGACAAATTAAAGCATCATATTATCACATTTTAGAAGCTAAACCCAGCAAATGTTTGGTATTTCTGAAAACTGAAAACTGACTGAAATGATTAATCGATTATCAATTCATGTTTCAGCTCTATACTGTTTGCATACATGCCAAGTGAAATCATCTAAGTTAGTGTTTACAGTGTTTACATATGCTGAAGCTGGTGTCGGCTGCTGTAAATGACAGAAAAGTTTAATATACATTTACGCCCTCCCTTTCAATTCAGATTCAGACTTAGATTAATGACTTGACACCATTGTTACATGATTTGAAGTACAATCAACATATACCATACATTAATGACAAAACAATAACACCCGGCAGGAATAAAGCACAAGACAAAATACTTAAACAGGGGTAAAAGATTCTTTATAAATGCCCCAAATTTACATATTACTTTTGCGTTACGGTATATGGATGGAGAGGTGGATTGAGAGGAGGAGAAAGAAAAAAGAAAACCTCCTCTCCTGACTCATGTCACCCTGTCAGCTGCCGATAAATGGAAACGTGGCCATGATGAGACCTTTCCCTTCCCCCACCAGCCCTGTGCAGCCTGATTGACTGGATATGGCCCAGTATTGCGCCCTGTTCCCCTTCACTGTGGCGTTTTGCTTGTCTCAAGCCTGTCTGTCCCGTTTGGCAACCACAGCATGATTACATTCCCTCTGTCTCAACTCTGTGCACCCTCTGACTCCTCCCAGCCTCACTGTCAAGAAACCATTGATTTATCGCTGTCGTTCAAAAGTTTGGAAATGAAAGTGTGTCAGAGCATCACTGGGGGTGACTCAGTGATAGATATACTGCCTCTCTGAGTCTGACCCAAGATATCGTCCATTAAAAAACGCAGCTTTATATTGTCTGGATACAAATTCTTCTCACTCAGCTATGGCAGTTCATAAATACAGTTGACACCTCCTCTGCAGTTCTGACATGCTCATGCTACTTTAGATTTATCTGTTATGGTTAGCAGAATGTCTATGGGGAGAGAGCGAGGCACTTGTACATGCCCGATGGCTGTGGAGTAGACAAAGCAGGAAGTAGAAGGTCAGAGCTTATTGGATTAGAGACCCCCACATATAGACAGTGGTTGGGGAGGAGGGGTGCACATTGCACGTTTCCAAAGCTTTTAGAGGCCAGCGATGAGCTCTTTTTGCTGCCATTGGTTAGTTCAACTCTTCTCTCAACAGCCACTGGTGATGAGGTTGAGACACGGTACGAGGGAGAGTTTTATCTGTGTGAGGCCTGAGGGTGAGAGAGTGGTCTAAATGGGTCCCTGGTCTTGATTTGCTGGCTGCTGTGCATTCATACACTGCTCTGGATTTCATTTATAACCTTTCTGCTCAGAGGAGAGTAGAGTCAGAGCAGCAGAGGGATGGACAGAGAGAGAAAGTTCCTTTTTTTAAATCTCCATTTCATGATAGATTGGGTTTACTACTGAGACAGCCTTCTTTTTTGTCACTTCTCCTGCTCTCTTTTCTTTTTTTCCTCTCTCTCCAGCCTCGGGGCAGCCAGTTAGGTTTTGTGAGTGGCTGTCTCCTCTCAGGCTCAGAGGGCTCGTCAAACTATGGCTTACTCCCCGTTTCCCCGTGTCACAGGCGACACACACGGTCTACTCCCATACACTGTTTCTGCTCGTTGCAGACCCTGAGAACCAGGAGGCAAGATAATAAATCACAGTGCATCCCTCTGTTCAGCCTCCCAGCCGCCCCCACTGTAACAGCTTTTCAGCTAGATGTTGGTATAATGCAGCCATGGACACACAAGCAAACAGGAGTGTAGAAATGAGTGCAGTAAAATACGGTTTGCCTATATGATGGTCGGCTTAATATTATATTTTTGGTCTTTTCTTCATTGTTTCATTTGTGAATTTCTCGGAGATTCATCACCGCACCACACTGGTGGTTTTGCATGTTTTATCTCATTTATTACAAATCAGTTTACCGAACATTTTGCTTACCATTTCCTTAAACATGCCTAAAGTTTTTAGACTGATTTTCTTTCTTTCTGTCAACCCCTGAGTGTAGTTCATTTCACTACTGTGCAGAAATGGACTTGCAGAGACTTGAAGCTTGTTTGAGAAAATCAATCAGAGGAGTTGCTATAAATTTTATTAAATAATTTTCAAGTAATTACCTTGTCTTAGACTTGAGAGATGGTTGCCCAACAACAATCGTTTAAAGACCTTGAATAACTATTTTCGCAATCAGCGTCATACTATGAGCGATGGGGTTGTGTGGTCCCGAGGGAAATATCCGGCTCTTTAGCTGCTAAATGGTCCACTACAGCTAGTAGCTAACTTTTGTCTGTCCGCTTTTTGGTCCTGGAAAGTTTTTAGATCTTTTTCATTGAAAACAGCTGCTTTCTGCATCTCGTAACCATGCTAAAGAGAGACAGAACCAAAAAAGTAAAGTTGCCAAACCAGACAAAGAGCTGAAAGAAGCTAAAATGCTCTGTAGAGCTGAGAGGAACTGCAGAGTTGAGGGATACTTTAAATCAAACTAACCTTCAAATTCACACAGTCCTTTTTACAAAATCTGTTTATTCTTTGTTTTGGGGGTTTGAAATTTAGACAGTGTAGTTTGTGAATACTGATCACTGCTTAATAGCAATTAATGCTTGAATATTAGATGTAGGATTTTACTTCATGCACCAAACAAAGAACAGTTTTCAAATTCTCACAATTGCACGAACACGTAATAACGTAACTTGGGCAAAATCAGAAAGCAGACTCAGTATACACTCTGTAGTGTACTCTGTTGTAAAAATAGCTGTTATGTTAAGTTAACTGACTGGTCATCAATCAAGGCAGGTAATCATCAACAAATTATGTAATTAATGTAAATTTAAAGCATGGAAACCCTCCGGTTTTATCCCTCAACTGTAAAAAGCCTGGCAGTCTCGTATGCATCTGTACACACGGTCAAACAACCTGTGCGTAGTTGTTTATGTAAATCAGTGTACAATCTGCACGCTGCAGCGCTCCAAGCAGTTAAAACAGTTTCCATGTAAAATTAATCAACATCCCTCCTGTAATTAAGCATCAGTACAGCATTGGGGAGTGTTGTTCAGGACAGACGAAGCCTAAAAGGCCAGACGTCAGATGAATAATTCTTTTCATGTTTTGCGCGAGGCAAACAGAAATATTACAGCTCTATTAATAGGACACCTCATGTTTGAAGTACATCAGTCCTCTGGCTATGTTCTCCATTTGGACTGGAGATGTGGACATAATGGCATCTTTCCCTCAGACTCCAGAGAATTTAAACTGAGAGATAATAATCTAAATAAGGAACATCTGGATAAATAATAGATAGATTCTGTTGCAAAACTGCTTAATTTGCAGGAACATTCACATATACACACAAGCACAACCACATACAGTATGTAGATACACATTGTTGACTGTTTTGTGTGAGTTTTATTGTTTGAATTTGAACTTAGTTGAAGATGGAATCACTGAAATAGAATCTTTATTCCACAGCTACTCAACAACGTAGCAGGCCAAAGCATCTTGCTATGCTGCAAGTCAAAAATGTTTGTTTTTGTTTTTTTTGAAGGAAATGGAGCTTCAAATATGTTTAGAACCTGCCAACTTCAGAGACAGTGTTGGATTGTCGGTTTTTCCTTAGAAAAAGTACGTTTCTAAGTAGACCAGATGTGTTGGTTGCTCATTAGAGTCACCAAAGCAGACAGGACTGTCCCTCCCCGTCAGCTGGCCGTCTGCCTGCTCACCTGGCTTCCTCTGTGCCTTGCTGTACTGGATTAAAAAAAAAGGGGCTGCAAATTTGTTTTCGAGCATCCTGCATTCATGAATATGTGGGCGAACGTGTGCATGCAGTATATACTGTGTTTTCTACATGTGTTGTTAAACATGTGTTCAAAAGTATGAGTACACTGGAGCTGAAACAGTTTGTTGTTCAACAGAAAATCAATTAAATATTCTGATAACCGATTAACCATTTAGGGCATTTTTCAAGCACAAATACTAAACATTACCTAATTTCACCTCCTCAATTGTGAGGATTTTCTGCTTTTCTTTGTCCTATGTGATTTTAAACTGAATATATTAGGGCGTTGGTTTTATAATAAACTTACCCTGTCTGGCCAGAGAGTGAGTGTTACCCTTAAACAGTACATCAACTTAGTCAGTATATGTCTGATTTATTAAACTGCTGCTTAGCTTGTGGAAGTTTCAAGTTCTTAATGGTCTGTAGAGGCAGGCACTACCCTGTTTTTTATTGCCTCTGATATCACTCCAATGCCATTTCTATTTCTTTTTGTGTAATATCAAGTGTCAGAGATCTATGTGGATGCGCTGATTTTATGACACAGTGTGGAGAAGAGTAGTTGGGGGGTGAGAAGAGGGGAAGGAAGGTGCTGATGAGAGAAAAATTCAGAACAAGAGAGGAGAGCGAGCCTGTGAAGATAAAGATTAATGGCCATTTTTGGTCATGTAACCCACGTTTGGCAGCTACACAGGCTGCAAAATGGCCTAGAAGACAAACAAGCTGCTTCTCCTCCACATGCGCCGTGTGTCTGATGAGGATTGATCATGTGTTTATATCTGTTGCTGAGTCGCTGCTTGAGAGTTACTGCCCGTCGGTTTTCCCATGCTGCTCAGTCTTGGCCGAAAACAGATGAATGAGGTTTATTATCTCTTTTTCTCCCAGACACACTGACCCACTGATCCTGGATCACGGTTGCTGGAATGGAGCATGTGATTTCTGTTACGTTTCAGTTGGCCAACATTTACTTACCATTTTACCAGGATTAGAAGACTTATAGCTCACTAGCCCGGTGATTTATATTTGTGTGTGTGTGTGTGTGTTACAGAGATTGTGCGTGAGATCACATGAGTGTCATGATTCCGCTGTGTGGTGCTCACAGTTTTAATGAACAGTGGTGATTAGGTGAGTCCAAGTATAATCAATGATGGGTTTGTAAGCACTAAATTAATACTGCGCCAATCGTCACAGAATGATCTCACTATTGATGTACTGATGTTAACTGAAATACTCCAAATCACATGCTACAAAGTGAAATTGCGTTCATGTGATTAAAATACATGGTGATATAATGTTCAGGTAGACCAAAATACTATAATATAATATAATTTTCAGAAAATATACATTTTCAGGTATTTAAAATCTAGTGCTGTAATGCATTTAATGCCAAAGATATTGATCACAAAATTTAAATATTAGAATTTTGTCATAATACAATCATATGGAGATGACAAATGAGTATCTTAAAAAGTTGTGCAGTCTCAAGTAAAAACTTTTGCCCCTTATTTATATTCCTTATTAAATCAGCTGCAATCACAGAGGAGGAGATGTATTTAAAGAGAAGCAGATGAGTCACAGGCTTCTTAGGCTGTGAAACAGATAAGATGTGGGTTATGCAAAAATGGTTACAACATAATATCAAAAAGATATTCCTAGTGTTATGTATACTTAGTGTCTATCGAAACTTTAGGTATTTAGCTTGCATTGCAAGGTCATCCACTTGTAGCCCCCCCCCCTCTATGCTATGGGTTAAATATATATTTTTATCTTAGGTTGGGGTGATGCTGAAAAGGTGCGAGGGTGATAAAAGTTGTGTTGGCAGCAGTGACATATGAGGGGTGCCAAACTGCAGCAATAAATGACAGTTATGTAAATTCATAAGTGAATGTATGTATGTGGAACGAGTCAGAATATATTGAGAAATATAAAATGCACAATAATATACCAGTAGCAACAGCTGCTTAATTTCATATTCAGCCATTATTACTTCTTATTCTTTAAACAAAAGAAACATTTTACTTGTGTCCTCAGTTCTCTTATTTCAAGAATTTAATAGAAATGACTCATTTCATCTGAACAAGAACCAAGAGTGATGAGATTTCTGTGCTTGGATAATAAAAATGGCAATTTTGGAAAAATCTTGAAAACAGTTGATTGGAAAGAGAAACAGGTGAAATATTCTCATTCCCATATTTTAAGAAAATATGATTGTAGGACTCAGTAATCAGCTACAATTCTGTGAGGTTTTTCTGTTGAAACACGTGGCATGATGCGTGTGTGTGTCTCCCTCGCTTGTGTGCGCGTGTGTGTGTCTGTTTCGCTGAGTTAATGGAGGGTCTTGGCCTGAGTAATGGAGCCCCTCCCTGCAGACTGAGAAGATAATTTAATTAATGTCAGCCCTTTCTTCATCCCCCCTCCTTCCCCTCGTGACTCATCTGTGTTTTGCATTAGCTTGGTTTTGGACACTTGTCCTTATCTACTCCACTCATCAACTGTGGCGAATTTCCAGCTGCACCCTCCAACAGTCACTCACATGTTCATTCATTGACTCGATTTCTTGCTTTCTCTCTGCAGATTTTCTTTTCTGCAAACACTTACTGTATGGTACAGAAATTAGTCCAGCACTTAAGGGGCATCCCTCTGAAAGCACAGTCACTGTGTAGTTTAGCTGTGGCAGGAGAAATGGATTAATCTTCGCCTGGCTCGTTACCCTTCCTGCAACAGCAGCAGTGCTTTTAACGGTTAATGAGAGACAGCCATTTGGGGAGTCATTGCAATGATCCATGACGTAATAACACCTCCTTGTAATTCATAAGGGAGACAGGGCATTGGCTATGTTAAGGCTGCAGCCAGGCAGACATGGTATGCTAAGTTCAGGCTATATGTCACTAAAGCTGCCTGACCAGTAAGAGAACTGTTTATTTTTCATCCTCAGTTTTTTTTCAGCTTTTTAATTGGTTGATTTATGCCTATTCTTTATGTTGTTCATATGAATGACTGGTGGCTTTCTGTGTTTCTCAGGCGGAATTGCAGGTGGCATAGAGATCTGCATCACCTTTCCCACAGAGTATGTCAAGACCCAGTTACAGCTGGATGAGAAGGCCAATCCACCTAAATACAGAGGAGTAGGTGAGTATGACTTGTTAGAACATTTTTTAAAAGTCTTCCTTTATTTTGCCAATATATTGAGCTGAAAGTGGGATTTAATTTGATATCAAATATTTGCCAGCTCAGACACCCACCATTAATATAAAATAATATCCTTTTCATTCCTTTTCATTTTTTAAATTCAGCAAAAGTCACACCAGAGGAAATTGTTGTTTGAAAAAACATGGGTATGACCCGTTTAGACCTTTATTGTCTTACAAGTTGAAGTTCTTTCTGCAGCAAAACAACATAAATCACACATGCAAAAAAAAAACGTAAACACAATTAAAAACCAATAAACATGAGGGCATTAAAGGAATATATATCCATCTATCCATCCATCCATCCATCTTCTATCTATCTATCTATCTATCTATCTATCTATCTCTCTATATATTGTTCTTCATCCTCTCTCTCTACCTCTCTCAGGAGCTCATTATCTCATTACCCATCATCCCCAGGTACATTAGGGATTCTGGCAAGCTGTCACTGTGCCTGTTTATATGACTTAGAACAGACCAATGCACACATGCACATTCACCATCCATGCATACTAGCACACATACACACACACACACAGGATCTGTTACTGTTGGCTGGAGCTCTGAGGATCGGAGACCACGGTAATGAGTGCTCCTGACAGCTGTTGCTTTTGTGCGTTTGGCTAGCTCGTACAAAATGGATTACTGGGCTGATGTCGCCAAGAGCCAGAAGAAAGTTTGAAGAAAAACAACAACTTTTGGGGAAATTAGCCCGTGGTTCAGTTTACCCATGACATAAATGATTAGACTAACAAAGTATTGAGTTGCCTTTTCCCTTGTGTGATGTTGATGAACCAAAAGCAAAGGACAGATGTTTTAGGTGTATTCCTGGATGTATTATTCATAAGGGTGGTTCAATCCTGAATGACACTGGGCAAAATAAGTAAATGAATAAAGAATAAAAACACGGTTTACTATTGATTGATTATGCTGTTGAGAAGAATTACCAGTGGTTTTTTTTTCAAAATTCATTGAATGTGAAAGTATGAGTGCTGTATGGTCAAACTGCAAAACACTGAATTGTATAGTAATACATATTATCTAGTGTTCAATCATTTTGGACATTCTATAATGTGTGTGTGTGTGTGTGTGTGTGTGTGTGTGTGTGTGTGTGTGTGTGTGTATGTGTTTGTGTGTGTTTGTGTGTGTTTGTGTGCATGCGTGTGTGTGTTCCTCCAGGTGACTGTGTGAAACAGACGGTACAGAGTCACGGTGTCAAAGGACTGTACAGAGGACTCAGCTCACTGCTGTATGGCTCCATACCCAAATCTGCAGTCAGGCAAGTAAAATAACTGAAAGGACTCTGAAATATTTAAGTATATGTACAAGACTAATACATTTACTCAAGTACAGTTACAAATTGTGATATGAAATTCCAGGTATGTGAAGATAAAAAGCTGCTAATCTTAAATATACTTAGAGAGAAATTGATTGAAGAACTTGTTACACTGTTACATGTGATTTCTAAGCATGTTCTTAATGGACAAGATGAGTTCAGGCTTGATTCATCCCAATTAGTAAAATTAGAAATGACTAAATAAAGACAGTAAAAACACCAGTTTCTGGGTAGCTTTTCAGTATTTCTCTCTAATCAGTGACTTTCAGGTGATTTGGAGTATTATATTTATCTATAATGTTTGATCTTCAAAATAAATAGTAGCAGCAGAGCTGACGCACACTGTACACAGACACACTCATAAACTTTACGTAAAATCCTTCTGTTCACCACTTTACCAGTGTGTTATTATGCAACCTCCCCAAATTAACATGTGCCTTAACACACACACACACACACAAACACACACACACACACACACACGCACATGCACACGCACACACGCACACGCACACACACACACACACAAACACTTTTTATATGTTATGTACATATTCCAATAATTAACTAATAATAATAACTAAATAACTGTATAAGCGTGTATATGTGTGCACTAAAGGCTGGAATAAATTGAACACTTTTAGCTAAGTCATTATGATCTTCTACCTGGAACCACTAACTCACACACTCCAATTATTCTAGTCCATTACCCACAGTGCAAGGCATAAATGCCACACTAGCCTTCAGTATAATTACGTTATTCTTTCACAGCCATGACATTTATTTCCAGATAAGTGTGCACATTGCACACACGTACACACACACACACACATTGCACAAAATGAAGTCAGACGCTTTTATTGTCACCGTTTTTGTTCTCTTTCTCATTCTTTCATTCCTTCCCTCTCTTTCTTTCTGTGTGTGTGTGTGTGTGTGTGTGTGTGTGTGTGTGTGTGTGTGTGTGTGTGTGTGTGTGTGTGTGTGTGTGTGTTTGTGTGTGTGTGTGTGTAATGCTGGAGGGTAGAGCCTGTCTGTTCGATGGAGAGACAAGCCCAGCCAGGCGGAGCAAAGATGCCACTCAAACACTGGCAGGGTCTCAATAGGGGTACAGAGAGGGAGACTTGTGTTGGTACTGGTGTTTATGTACAGTGTTTGTGTGTGTGTGTCCATGTGTTTGTGTGTGTGCACATACGAGTATGTCAGTCAACCTTCAGCACCCTTTCCAAAGGGAGTCTAAATGGTTTTGTTTCTGCTCTAAGGAGAGTTTTCTCTTGGGAAATATGACATGGAGGAGTACAGAGGATTAAGCCATGTCCTCTTTCTGCTTATTTGGTGACAACATTGTGTATAAAAATGTATGTAATCTGCTGTCTGCTGGGTATATACATTTAGATTCAGTTATTTAGGCTGGTGGTTCCCGACCGCCAAAGCAAAAACCAGGGTGTGGGAGGAGTTTGGACATGCTATGGAGGCTATCGAGAAAAGACTTTTGGTTGGCCTTAAGGAAGTTCTGACAATCATCAGACACCCTAAGGATGGGAAAGCAGGGCTTGGCGCGGGCTGTGTTCAACTGGTAAGGAGAACTGCTGACTCTGACTGGGGATATCGTTAGGCCGTGGAAGAAACACTTGGAGGAACTTCTGAACACGGCCAACGTGTCCTCTGAGGAGAGGCAGAGTCTGAAGACTTGGGGGAAGCTTCACTAATATCGCGGGCAGTGGTCACTGAGGTATTCAAAAAGCTCCTAAGTGGCAAGGCGCCAGATGTGAATGACATTTGCTCAGAGATGCTGAATGCTCTGGACTTTTTTGGACTGTCTTGGCTGACATGCCTCTTCAGTGCCGCATGGAGGTCGGGGCACAGTGCCTTTGGACTGGCAGACTGGGATGGTGGTTCCCATATTTAAAAATTGGGACTGGAGGGTGTGCTCCAATTATTCGGGTAGCTTATTTCAGGGTGCTGGAAAGAACACTCTGACCTATCATCCAACCTCGGATTCAGGAGGAGAAATGCGTGGAAAAATGGACCAACTCTTTACCGTTGCAAGGTTACTGGAGGGGTCGTAGGAGTTTGTTCATCCAGTCTACACGTATTTTGTGGACTTGGAGAAGGCTTATGAACGTGTCCCTCAGGGGGTATTGTTGGGGACACTGCGGGAGTATGGGGCAACGGGCTGTTACAATGAACCATCCAGTCCTTATCTAACTGCAGCGAGAGTTGTGTTTCTGTTCATGGCAGGAACTCAGACACGTTTCCAGTTGGTATTGGCCTCCTCCAGGCTTGTCCGTTCTCACCAATCCTGATGGTGATTTTCATGGACAGGATTTCAAGGTGCAGTCAGATGGAGGAGTGTGTCCGGTTTCAGGACCTCAGAATTGCCTTGCTGCTTTTTACAGACAACGTGGTTCTGTTGGCTTTGTCAGACTTTGACCTCCAGCACTGGGATGGTTTGCAGCCGAGTGTGAAGTGGCTGGGACGAGAATTAGCATCTCTAAGTCGGAGGTCATGGTTGTCTCCTGGAAAAGGGTGGTTTGCTCCCTTCAGGTTGGGAGCAGTTTGTTGCCTCAAGTGGAGGAGTTTAAGTATCTTGGGATCTTGTTCATGAGTGAGGGTAAAATGGAATGTGAGTTAGACAAGTGGATTGGTGCAGTGTTAGCATTAAAGTGTGCATTGTACTGGACCATTGTGGTGAAGAGGGAGCAGAGCCGGTAGGCAAAGCTTTCGGCTTACCAGTCAGTCTATGTTCAAGGGGACGTCTTGACTACCTTGCTTAACCTGCTGCCACTGTGACTCTCCCACTTATCTGGAGTCGAATAAGTGGAAGAGTTGGAGGGATGGATGGATGGATGGATGGATGGATGGTTCCCAACCATTTCAGCTTCTGATCCCTTAAAACAAAGCTATGTCTACTTGCGAGTCATCATTACAGTTTACATAGTGTTTATGGGTTGTGACCTGTTCAATCAAACATGTTTTCCCTTTTTTTATTTTAATGCTTTCTATAAACATAAAGAGGTAAAACTATCCAGTAATTTACAAGGAAAAAAGCAAAGATTAGAGGCAAATTTGAAAATATATACATGTTTTTGCAGAGCAGAAATATGTTTTTTCTGCTTTCTATCATATTAATCATCTCCTGAATCCTCACATGTATCTTGCGATCCTATGACGGGGTCCCTAAACCCAAGGTTGGAAACCAATAACTTAGGGAATATAGCAGAAAACGAACAGGAAAATTAAAAAAAAATGAAACATGATGGAGAGATCGAATGCTGTTAAGATTAGACAGTTAGCTTTGATTTATGGAGAATACCTTGGCACGTTTCCATTGACCACCGCTTCCCCTGAGTCGCTTGTTCGATCCGTTCTTTTCTCACTTCCTCTATCTTTTTTCCCCTCCTCCCTTCCTATCGCTCTTTTGCCTCCCCAACCCTATTTCTCCCCATTCCCATTAACTGATTGCCTGTGCATCATCATGCACCATACAGTCTACTGGAGAGTTGTCAGGACAGTATGAGAGGGACAGACAAGAGAGCGTTTGACCTTTTCCTCCTCTTAACCCTTCATCCATGTCTTCATCCCCCTCTCCTGTCTACCCAGCCTCCTTTTCTTCTCTCTCCTTTCTTATCCAGCCCACTCTTCTCGTCTCTCCTTCACCTCCTCTTCTCATCTGCAGAATTGACCTTGTAGAAAGACCCACTAATGAAGATTGGGCAGCACTCTACTGTCCAGAATGACTTATCTCTGACTATGGATGTCGGCCAAAACACAATGTGACAGTGATAGTTTGCTTGTTAAATGGATAGGGGGAATCTGGAGAGTAAATTGGCAAAGGAGCAGGCCTGACAGCTGCATATTTCTCTCCAGCAGCTTTTAATGAATAGCATTCGTTGCGCAAGGTTAGTTATTAAGTGCACTGCCTTCTCTGTGCAGTCTAAGCATGCTGTAGGGAAGTACACTTTTTTATTTTCTACTCTTTCCAAAGCTAAAAATCCGTCTGTAGTCAGCGATTGGTGTGCATAAAGACAGAGGCGAATGGATTTATGTTTACATGTCGGAGTCAGGTTAATTGCGTGGCGTCTGTCTTTCAAAACAAACTAAATCTGTGTGAGGAGGAAGACAGAGGAGCAAATGTGGAAGGTTAATGAGGGGAGGAAATTCTTTCAAAGGAAAGTCAGATGGCGTAGAAAAATAAAACCACATGAGCCGAGGATAAGAGATGATTTGTGTTCTGTTCTGGCCAGACCTTTGGCGATAGCAGGTACATGGTTCAAGCAGACTATGAAAAGACAAAGCATGCATCAAGAGCAAGTGTCTGTCCTCCCCCACCCCTTTGCTAAATGTACCGGGCAGTGTCCTGCCTTCACCACAATTCAATTCCATCTATAAATAACCCTTCTTGTAAAGGGCTCTCTGGCACAACATTTTCTGATTGTAGAGAAACATAAGCCACACCTCTCTCTCTTTCTGGGCTGGCATCCATTGCAGCTGTTCCTGGTTTCTCATTGGTTACTCAGACACTGCACTTTTAGTGGCGAATCTTTAACGAGGAAGTAGGCAGGACAATAACGTAAAAGCCTTAAGCACATTCTGCACTTTCAGCGGTTTTTCTCCACAAAAATCCGAGTTAGAAGGAAGTCTTTTGCCTTGAGGTGCATCCGGGTTGTGCTTTTATTTGTACTCAGTGAGACATGAAGAGGAAACTAGTTTAATGTCTGCTCAAATGTCCTCCTCTCCTCTCTGATTTCTGCTGATGGGGGCAGCGTAATTATCTTGCGATATGAGGCCCTTTTTTGCCACATACACCTATCACTACAGACTATATGCTATAGGTATAGTGATAATGTCTTAATACAAGGAACCTCATTTTATGTCCCTGCAATATCACCATCTATTTGTTTTTACTTTATTTGTTTACTAAAGCGTTTTTATTAGACACACATTAAACCGAATATACTCTCAGATGATTAAAACAGCATAATCCAATTACAGAGTAGTTTAATATCTCGGCCTTAAAGAAAAGAAATTAATCTCAAACAAATAGGGACAAACGTACAAACACGAAAGTTTGAAAATGTTACTTCCAGGCTGCAATATTGAAGACTCAGATGATCTTAATAAGAATATTTTCCTTAAAATGTCACATAGATCTGTTTCACAGAAATGTACTCAAATTGACTGTGTAATTTCAAAAGTTGGACCCCTGTAGTAATAAAATAAACAGAATTAACGTCTGCTTTCACAAAAATCTGTTTGCTTGATTTTTTTGCTGTTCTCATAATTCCATGCTGACTCTGTTCTCCTCCTCAGGTTCGGGGTGTTTGAGTTCCTCAGTAACCGTGCAAAGGACGAGTCTGGTCGACTGGACAGCACCAGAGGCCTGCTGTGTGGACTCGGGGCTGGGGTGATGGAGGCTGTTTTGGTGGTCTGTCCCATGGAAACTGTCAAGGTATGTTACTCACTGATCTGTGGTCAGATTTCTGATTTCATTTGTGTTGATTTTTAGAGTCATGCACACTAGGTGCCCCGCCAGGACGATCAGGTAATATGGACAAAATAAGTAAATTGCTTTTCCAAGTCTGACTTGTAACATCTGTTATAACTGTTGTTTTCTGAAAAAATTCCCAGGACATTACAGTGATAAGCATCTACTTAGCATAAATCAGAAGTATTTTCTTCACACAAAAGTACTCTTCTCTTAAGAGTTACAATGGTCAAAGCATATAAATATGGCACTGAAAGCAAATACTTAACTAGTAGATGTTTATTCAAGTGCTGGTGCCAGCAATCATGCTACTGCCTTTCTGAAACTGTTGGTTAATGAATCAATAGTGGACCCTATGTATTCACTGAACACGGTTTCATTGAAACGTCTCTGCGAAGAGAGCTAGACTACACAGGTGTGTTGATTTCACCGTCTTTTGCGTCTCCCTTCTCTGTAATAGCATAATTTTCTATTCTGGATGGTGATCATCCTGTTCCTTTTTTCTTTTTTTAATCTCTCAAGGTGAAATTCATTCATGACCAGACTTCAGCAAACCCCAAATACAAGGGTTTCTTCCACGGAGTCAGAGAGATTGTCAGAGCGCAAGGTAAAGAGCGGCTTCAATACATGTAATTCACCTGACATCTACTGCTCAGACAGGGTAGTGCAGCCGAAAACATAGTGTTAAGTATACTGCACAGTACAGACCATGATGTTGTTAGCTTTAATTGAAAGAAAGCCTGAGGAATGTATTCTCCCTCTTTTGCCTGAACAGGATTAAGAGGGACATACCAGGGTCTCACTGCCACGGTCCTCAAACAAGGCTCCAACCAGGCTATTCGGTTCTTTGTGATGACCTCTCTCAAGAACTGGTATAAAGGTCAGTGTACATGAAGACATTGTGTACTGTGTGCATTTGTATGTTATTACAACAAGACAAATTTAACAAAAGAGACCAAATCTGCCAGGGGCTTGAGAAAATTATTTTTAATCTTTGTAAGAAATATGTAAAGTCCATTACTCTCAAGAACAATAGAGTCTCCAAAGCATATCTTGTGGAATAAGGGTGCAGTATAATATGAGGATTAGCACACAGGGCATAGCATTAATATAATATTAGTATAACTGGGACACATCTATTGTCTGTGGTCCAAAGTGCTGGCAGATCACCTGCATGGTTTAACCAGCTACCAACCCTGTCCGGTAGTTCAAAACTAGGTCTGGTTTTGAGCTTAAACATAGACTGACTCACACTTACTGACTCTTCTGTTATGCCCTTTCACCAGGCGATAACCCCAACAAAGCTATTAATCCCTTGGTGACTGGACTCTTTGGGGCCACAGCAGGGGCAGCCAGTGTATTTGGAAACACCCCACTAGATGTCATCAAGACTCGGATGCAGGTACCTAATATGAAGACTGTTAAAAAGCACAGGTTCACTGTTTGTGTTTCTTCCTTGTGTGTTTTGCTGGTGTCTTAATTTGACCTCAAGTTGTCGCCGACTGCTGACATTGTCTTTACTTCTCTTTCTGAAGGGTCTGGAAGCACATAAATATAAAAGCACGCTAGACTGTGCTGTGAAGATCCTGAAATATGAGGGCCTGGCAGCGTAAGTATGCCTCCAGTTTGTTTAGTTTGGTGTCACAGCAGGCTTGTCCCTTTAATCCTTTCATAATAACAAGCCGTCACTGCTTTCTCAAATTATAGTTATGTTGTTAACAATGCATGAGAAGCAATTACTGGCATTACTTCATCCTTTGTATCAAACATATTTATTAACTTTAAACAAAAATCACTGAATATAAATTAAATCTATACATGTTTACCTCCTGAAACCTTATGGTCATCTACAGTATTATGTGTATAATTGTTCATGTTTTTTTAAAGAATATGCTCAAAGATGTTGGAAAATGTTAATCAATTTTAATGTACTGAAAACTGCATATAGATACAGTGCGTGTCCGCTATCAATAAATGTGCCTTTTTGCTGAACACTGATATCTTATGTCCTCCCCTCTCTGTCTCTGTTCATCTGTAGTTTCTATAAAGGGACAGTTCCCCGCCTGGGCCGTGTGTGTCTGGATGTGGCCATAGTTTTCATCATCTATGAGGAGGTGGTGAAGGCCCTGAATGTGGTCTGGAAGACGGACTGAGCTGCTGGACATATAGAAAGGGCGGTGGCTTCCTGCTTCCCAGGCATCAGACACAGATCAGAGTAAGGCAGACCTTTTTCTGCATCATAAAACCAGCTGTGGGTGGGACAGAGAGCTGAACTTGGATCAGTGTCTTATGCTAACCAGGAGAGAAGAGAGAAAGCCTGACAGAGGCTCAGTGTCGCTAACATCTGGACAGCCGGAGTGTATTCAGAGCCTTGATGCTCAGTATCAAGACATCTGGCAAGACCAAGGGTCAGCTTCACAAAGTGGGATTATAAAGTCAGCCAAATAACTGTGAAAAAGATGCTTCACCGTAGAGATACATCATCAATTTCTAATGTGAAACAAAACCTGAATATCAGAGTCTTTAACATGATTCCTTCATGACTGCTTATTAACAACGTTTTTGCAGATATTTCAGCGCCTTTTTCAAGTTATCTGATTCGCTTTCTTTGTAAACCTGCTCTGTAAAATAACTCCCTTCAGTGAAGAACATTGTTTCTCATTCACAGCTGATGTTTACTGCAAGTATGCAGGTGTCATCCTGGATTTTCTTGAGCTTGTGTTGATCTCTGTCTCCTCTTGTGCCGAAGATGCTTTTAAACCCAGAAGACCCAGATTGCAGCTGGTTGCAGTTTACAGTCATATAAAAAGCAGTAACTTCCATAACTAACCATTTAACGGAATGATTTTTGATTTATAATATTCCAATTATTTTTATACAGTATAGATTCTAATTTAGTTTATTACCAGCAGTATAGTTTTATCGTAAAATATATATTTTATTCCTGTGCCAAATGCCAAACCTGTTATACTATGAAAGTGTGTTCAGAGTAAGAACATGTCTAGAAGTGTAAAGATCTGAACTAGAGAAGAGCAAATATTTCTGATTTATATTGTGACATGCTTTTTAAATGTATCTATTGGAAATAGAATGGTGAATATCTAGACGGTTGAGAGACTATTTGCTGATAACTTGAGCCACCTGTGTAAGTTTTTTTCTGTAATCGGGTCTGGGTGTAAAGGTGTTTTTTAGATGTAAGGAAAATATCCTATTGCTGCATTTCACTGTGAGTCTAAATGACCCAACAACACTGAATCATACGCCAAGTAAACCCAGACCTACTTTTCCCCTTCCGTGGAAACATTATGTTCATCAGGTTATATCTTAACGTCAGGTTCCCACAACTGGATGGTTATTTGTCTGCGTTTTACGTCAGAAGCAGTTTTCAGTCTCTGTGATTCTCCCTTTGACACGTGTTCCCTACACCAGTGCTTCCCAAACTGGGGGTTGGGACCCCTGGAATTGGTCACAAGATAAATCCGAGGGGTCGCAAGACATTTAATTGGAAAGGAGAGAAGAAAAATATTCTTCTGCTGTACATATTTATGTTCAGTTTTTCAGGAAATCACTCTCGGGTGGAACTTCCCACAATTTGTAGACATGATATGTAACCTGTGATAAGGGGTTGCGAATAGAGAACACTGCTTCATTTACTTTTACGGGGTCAACCACCAAAGAGGTTGGGAATCACAGTCTGTTCAAATCCATCTCAAGTGCTGTTATGTTTTTGTGCCATGTTTCATTCAGGGTTTGTTTTTACTTCTCACTCATGTGCCTTTTGCTGTTGTGTTTGCTGGTAAATGCTACTTGAAAAATATCCTCATCTATTATCAACCTATTTGAGATTACTGTGGTTCAGTAATATTATTTATTGTAATAACAAATATTTTTCCTCGTAGTGACGTGAAAGCAGTCGTAATCAATATGTCTTACCGTAATGATTGTATGAAAATACTGATGGATAATTTTATTTCTCTGTTGCTGAAATAAAGGTCACCTTTTTTTTTTTTGTATTTTTCTGTTTGGCAAAAAAAAAAATGCTTATGGAGCCAACTGCCAAATAGCCAAGAGAAAATGTTATTGTTGAAAATCAATGTATTCAAAGGCTGTGTGTTAATGTGTGTGTGTGTGGTTCTTTATGATGAATCTTGTGCAATAAACGCTGTCCTCTTCTTTTGTCTGTGCTAAATGTAAAGCCCTTAGCTGTGGGAGGGGATCATGAAAACTCATTAAAACAAGCATCTGAAAACCTGAAAGCATGCAGCGTGGTTGTTGTTTTTATCCTCCCTCTCTCGTTGGTCTGTTGTTCTGTCCGTTTGGTACAACAGATCATGTTGGGACAAACCATGGGGGGACAGCGAGGGGAGGAACTGAACAGGGAAGTCATTGTTCCAGGTTTGGCTGATACTCATGCAGAGTGATTCAACAATCCATCTCTCTTTCTTTCTCTCTTTATCTCTCTCTCTCTACGTCTCTTTCTCACTCATTCACACACACACACACACACACAACCAGTCACACTTTCAAGATGGTTATAATGTCAGAGAGGTGTTGATTCAACTATGATCATTTTGG
The DNA here is from genome assembly GCF_016859285.1 of Xiphias gladius. Taxonomy (NCBI): domain Eukaryota; kingdom Metazoa; phylum Chordata; class Actinopteri; order Istiophoriformes; family Xiphiidae; genus Xiphias; species Xiphias gladius. The sequence continues at coordinate 8,973,554 of NC_053418.1, read as the reverse complement.
AGGCTGCAGTTTGTGCTGCTGTTGAATTGTTCTGCATTATACGGAGAAGTGTTTCTGTTATTTAGCCTACCCCCATTTAGATATACTGGGTGATGCAGCCTCCAAAATGACCACACAGTTAAATCAACAATATTAAATTTTTTGAAACTAATTTAGAGAGTCAAAACAGTTTCAGCAAAAATTGAACTTTATAACCATCATGAAGGTAGAATTTCTTGCATTACTGCATAGTAACAAGACTGTATGGTATAGTGCATTATTTTCAGCTAGGTGCACCTACAATATCATTTATATGTTGATTATATTTAGTATTAATAATCAGAATCTGCAAAGTAACTGGTTACTAAAGCTTTAAAATAAATGTAGTGGAATAAAAAGTACAATATTTGCATCTGAAATGTAGTGGAGTGGAAGTATGAATATAATTATGAGATAGCGTATATCGGAAATATTCAAGTAGAGTGCCTCAAAATGTACAGTATATACTTATTTTGACCACAGGTGTGTGCATGAAGTTGTTGACCAGTGCAGTGTGGTGCAGCATCGAATAGCGGTCTACACTAAGTTAATAAGTTTCAGTTTACCAGGAGGGAACCTGGAATGACCGCATGAACTGTGAACTCACTGTTTACACTGAAACACAAATACAACACATGACAAAAGCTTCATCTTAAACACTAGGGGGGGCTGTTACCAGAGCCTCAAACGCATCAGCGATTCTCTCTCTCTCCTTACTGCTCTGACACACACACATCTGTGATGAGAGGGGCCCTCCTCTCTCTTCATACACAATAGGGCTTTATGAGGAGGCCCAAAGCACCCACCAACCTCCCTTCATCCTAACATCATCACTCCCTCCTCCTCCTCCTCCTCCTTCTCTCATCTCTGCTGCTGGAGAGAGGAGTTGTTCAAAATTGCCAAAAAAAAAATCTCTCATCATCTTAAGTCTCACAGGCGTCAACCACACAGCAGCTCAGGACCAGACATGTTGTCTTTGAATTCCAGATGTGAAAAGTTAAGTTTCCCTGTTTTTTCTGTCCATTGGTGACTTGATAGCTAACTTTATTTTGCCCAACATGTGGGCTACAAATACTTAGAGGTGGAAGTGCATTTAAGGAAGTACAGTGCTCTGCGTCTTAAAGATGGAAACACTCTATATCTGTGGTTCCCAACCGTTTTGGCTGGAAACAGTGTCTTCTTGTGACCTCACATTACAGGTCATGGCCTTAAATTGGATGCGAAATTAAATAATAAATTTTAAAAACGTTTTTCCTCTCATATAAAGGATTTTTAAAGCCCAGAAGAGGTCAAAATGTACAGTATTTCATGAGTAAAGGACAAAATTTAGAGAAAAGCCTTGTGAGCCCAGACCCCTAGATTAGAAACCACTGCTCTACACGATATTTCACTGTCTCATAGCTGTTGTTAGCTGTTTTGTATAATATTTGCTTATGCAATACAATGTGAAGCCGTAAATTTACCTTTAATGTAATATTTTGCCACTAAAGCTTTTTCTTCTCTAACAAAAGTAGGGGGTTTGACTATTTTCTCCGCCACTGACAGTAATAGAGGATGTCTTGATGTTCTTTTACAGTAAAGCCCATCTAACTGCCCAGTTTCTCCTCCAGAGCCTCCATTCACTCAGAACCAGTGAAGGGTAAGTAATGTTATTGTTCTCCGGACTGTCTCTCAATAGGGTGGATGCTCTTAGTGCTACGGGATCAGTGGAGACCATTTTGTTGCCGCAGCTCAAAAAAAAGGACCACTTCACTCTCCGAAGTGGCCGCAGACTGAATCTGGTTTTCATCTAAGCTTCTCTTTTATTTACTGATTAACGTTTCATAAAGTGGCTGCGCCGCTGTCCGTGGTGCTGAATTTGATTTTTCTGATTCGGGAGCTAAAACTGATCTGAACGGTTTTAAACACTTTTCCTATGCTGTTTACATATATTGCAATGGAATGTATGCAATGAGATGCACTTGTCTTTTTCGCTTGTGTGTGGCAGTTTTGGGTTCCTTGAAATGTTTGTGGTTCCAGCTTTTGTGCAACGGTGCAGACCACCACAAATGCCTTCGTCAGGGCCTATTTTGTATCTTCTCCCAGTCTATCCCCCCAAAAAACGAACGTCTTCTTGCTTGGCCACGAGTGGTGGTTTCTACACATTTTGGGAGAATAGATTCCGTAATGCAACTTATTTGCTTTTTTTATTCTACATATTGCTCATGCAAGAGAGTGAGAGAGAGTGAGAGAGAGAGAGAGAGAGAGGGAGAGAGGGAGAGAGAGAGAGAGGCTGGTACTGTACGTCTCTCCTAATAACCAACAGTAGCTCTAAGGGGCGGTGTCCGACAGCCGGATAGAGGAGAGCTGGTGCGCACACGGGCTCCACTTTTACCTATCAGTTTTCCGTGTAGGTGTCAGTGCACATGTTACCTCGTTTTCTTCCTAAATAGGACCATGTCGCACTTGGATGTTATATAGAAAATACCACCTGTGTCTTAATAACATAGTTCAGTTTTAAACAGCATCCAAAGTGCAGCATACACCAGCAGGAGTGTGCGTGAGTGTGGAGCGAGTGGACCCAGAGAAGTTTCCGTCATGGGAGCGCATGGATGGATCTCAGCGCGCCTTGTCGTTTGTGGATACTTGGCATTTTTCTGCGGGGAAATGGTTCCACAGGCCGAGGCGGGCTGCAGGGAGAGGGAGAGCCCAAACTGCTGCACCGGCCGGAATAACGAATGTTTTGAGTACACCAAGAGAAAAACTGTGTGCTACTGTGATACCTACTGTCAGAAAACCGGAGACTGCTGCGAGGACTATCAGCGTGTGTGCCAAATATCTGGTGAGTTGCTTGTTTCTGTCGTGGTCACTGAAATCTGAAATCAAATAACTTCAGAAATTGTTGATGCTTTCGAGACTTGAACGTTCACAGCTTGGGGAAAATGAACACCGGCACTGTACGGATTGACGTGCCCCGTCCAGAGACTCCTGTTGTTCATTGTTATCCAGTTTGAGCCAGTGATGGCTGGCATTGAGGTGACACGGAGACAGTGAGACATACTACACATAGCTGTCTCTACGGCACCGATTATGGCTGTTTGTTCTGAGTGACCAGCCAGAGGTGACCATTTGGGGGGGCTTGGAGGGGTATCTCCTGTCTTCGTGGTTGTTGTACGTATGGGTTTTTTTAAGTTTGTAGGGTTGACCCTTGGCCTTCACATCAAAGCTTCAGATTGCAAAACCTGGCCATGAAGTGGTTGGAAAGTGGAGTGGGCGATTATAACAAAGAACAAAGAAACAGAAACTCCACTTTGAATCGTGAAATTAAAGTTAAGTTGTTTACAGAATCCTTAAATGTAAGTCCGGTTTAACCTCTTCCCTCATCATCCCGGCTGCTGCTATATATGGACAAATGAGGGAATGGACACCATGGAAACAGACTGCCAAAGATGGTCAGGGTTACGGTGGAGCTGTGTCTGAGAAGTGACACACAGGAAACACTCTGGCCTGTAACTGAGGCTGCTCTTACAGTATGTTGAAACATCCCAAGTTCACAAGGAGTGATTATTTGTGCGTAGGTGCACTCAGAGTGTGACCCTCATCTTAAGTGCAGAGTAACAAGCACCTGCAGGGACAATTCCGCAAGTAAGAGAGCACTTACAATGCGGCAGTGATCCTTCTATTTAGGCACATTTAGTGTATACATAGTGAGCCTTTGTTTGAGTGCTGTATCTGTGTGGTGATGTGAACAGGCTGCCTCATGCAGACTTGAGTCAGTCACTTAAAAGTGTGTACAAAAGTACTATGATGGAAACAGTAATTTGCTTTATTAGACATCACTGTTTAACTGAGCCATACAAGTGTTTTTCACATTTTCAACAATTTACTTCAATACTTGGATACTTCACGTTACAACTGACCTTATGTAGCATATAGCTTTATCAAATTTACGTTTGAATCCATTTTTAACACTTGAGGATCCCTTAGTTTCAGTTAAAACTCATTAGAATTTCAGTAAAAACAAATCTGTTTGCTGTGCAGATTGTAAAGCCCTTCAATGCAAATTTGCGATTTTGGGTTATATAAATAAAATGTTGCCAACTGCTGGAAAGATTTGTGTGTAATCTAGATTAAATATGACTTCTAGACTGGTAAATGGGCTAAAACATTGAGACTTTTTTTAGTAAAAAATGAACACACTCAGGAAGAAATATTGCAGAATTAAATGTCATTTTGTATTTTTATCCACCAATCAGTCGAAGAGGCATGTAGAGACAGCCTTTATCATCCAGCAGCCAGCTGAGTGGAGTCCAGGTATCACCTTATCCATCCCATGTGTCTGCCAAGCTGAAACTTAACAGAATAAGCACAGGAAAGCACCCCAGGTCAGTGTTGAGTCATCACTGTACTGTTCAACAGCAGCTGGTCTCTCAAAGGTCAGCTAAGGGCTGCCATGTGCATCGGTTCACTCATGTGTCAAACAAGGATTTTTAGCACTGATGGTGCGATGCAGATGTTACAGGTTTGGACAATGTTTTCCAGATGAAATTTGGTTACTGTACGGAATATTTCTCAATCAAGACATGTCTGCTGAATATTCAGGTGTTAAGGTTTATAAACCTTACAATTCAGCGGAGTAGCATTTGTCAGTGAAAAGTACTTTTAGGATGTGTGTGTTTTTTTGTTTTTAAAAAAAAATCATTTCGCAGTCTTTGATGGAGGGAGCCGAATCTGACCATGAAAGTGACCCTGTGTGGACCATTGAGCACTGAGTGAGGCTGGGAAAAACCCCTTAACTTCCTCCCTGTGCAACCTGAGCATCTTTACAGTGTAAACACAGCATTCATCTTGTGGCTTGGCTCCGTTCCATCAAAGCGCCCTGATATTTTCTCACCTACATCACACTCTAAGACTTTATCTGATCCTGATCCTGCAGGTCTGTAACGCATCAAGGGGTCTTGTCTGTGTACTGTCTGTCACAGTCTGTAATTAACTTGTGTCAGCTGTAGCCAAGCAAAGAGCTCGGAGTGGGTGACATCAGAGGAAAGACAGAAAGTCCGGCAGACAGTTGTTACCACTTGGACCTAAACACCTAAGCCTCTGCAGAGTGTGATATTGTTCCCTCCAGAGATGATGTTCAAATTAAGTATTTGGCAGGAGTGCCACGCATTTCTGTACCCATCTTGCTTCCCTCATCATGGTCTGGCAAGGCTCAGTAGACATTTCCTTGGCTTCAAGTCATCATCAGTGGGCTTGCAGATGTTTGACAAGTGCTGTATGTACCACTAACTGGGCTGTTCTTGTGTTTAAAATATCGTAGTTTTTTTTTAATATGGAAAATATGGTGGAGTTTGTGATAACATCCAATTTCAGCAGAGCAGCCCAGCTAAAAACGCTCCTGGATACATTTGAAGCTTGGATTGAATAATGGAGTTGCACAGCAGGGCTGAATTTTAGGTCCACAAAGTTTAGTTTTGAAGTTGAGGAGTTCACATATGTCAAGTTAACACTGTTTATCATCTTTATCATCTAAACCACTTTGCATAATTTAGTAATTGGTTGTCTTCTAGCTATTTGGCTTGATTCTCTGTGGATGTCTTCCAATTTCATGTCATAGCAAAACTATGCACACAATTATACAGATATACAGATACATGGACAAATACATTGTTGAGGAGACAGGCAAGATTCCTATTTGTTTTATATTGACAGAAGCCTCACTACCTCACACTGTATGTATAGTGTTAGAATCCATGTGGGGAGGTGTGTCCTATTGTGGGAGCTCTTTTATATCACATCATTTTCAGTGCTGCTTTACAGTAAGTCTTGAATTGCTAATTCCTCTTCATGGACTCCAGAGATCAAACTGACTCACCGGAGGATGGAAGGGGCAGCTCCTTTCCTCTCCTGCTGCGGAGTCTGGTAAATCTCAATTCAGCAGGAAGACGTATTGGTGCCTCTGCCTCAGACATTGGCTCGTCATTCATCTGTCTGTCCTGTAGGCATTCCTGCTCCTCTTCCTTTCCTCCAGGGCACTGTATGCTGTCAAGTCATGATGTTTGCTTCTATCCACCTACCTTCACTCCCTCTTTTTCTTCCTCGCTTCCCACATGTTCTTTAACCTTAACCTCTATGAGTAGTGAATGTTTTTGCCAAGCTTGACTGAAACAGGACAGCTGTTGAAGACAGCCTACCATCAAGTTTCTCCGGGTAATTACGTACTGCATGTAACATGATAAATGCTCCTGGTTTATCGTGGTAAATGTCATCTTTATTATTCCCTTTAGCATCTGTCTAACTTATGATGCTGATTTGTTATTCTCTGTCTAAAAGGGGGGACATTATGAGTCTGTCCAAAATTTTCATATAATATTTTGTTACCAACAAGTTATCCATTAGATAAAATTCCAACCAAGAAAGGCCGTTTTCTTTGTTCTTCAAGTTGTTTTTATCTAGAACCTGAGGCAGTACAGATATGCAAGCTACCACACTACAGTACCAACTTTTGTTGTTGCTTTCATTTGTCAGATGTTGCCACAACTATGTGTATTACTCGGAAATGAAGTTCACTTTGCCTTTGAATGAGGTCTTTGAGGTATGAAGGTGAGTCTTCCACTGACAAGAGCATATTTTCTGTTTAATTTCTTTTTTTTACCCTTGTGTTTTATTGTTGCTAAGTGGAGTCAGTATTCATAATTGATATATTGAGTTTGTGTATCATGTCTTTAGTTATAATTCTCAAGCTACAATAAATTGCTGGGGGGCCATGCAATGCAAACACTTCTTAGGCCCTGCTATTTTAACAGAAAATCTGTCTCAGCTGTGTTTGTAATGAATCATTTTAATTAGTTGGTTTGTTTGGCTCTTCCTTTCAAGGTGTCTACAGGAAACATTTATATTTTAACCTGTTATTAGAGCTCAGTCCCGTGTCCTTCACTCCTATTAACAGGCTTATGGTTCTCCCTTGTGTTGCCAAACATTATAAGGCTTGTCTGATGGGACGGAGGCCCAGATCTCTACATGGGAGGGAGGGTGACTGTGGAGGTTTTGAGATGCAGTGGTCCTCCAGAGCAGCTGGACATCTGGGTCCCATCAGAGAGGAGATGGGGGGGTAGATGGAAGGGTAGGGAAAGTGAACAGGAGGACGAAAAAAAGGAGACAGATGGAGGAGAAAGAACAAGGGAGAGTATGGAACAAAGCAATAAACAGAGAAGATAAAGCAAATTGGGCGGGGAGGGATGATAATCAGATCTTTTGCTATGAAACCCTAAAAGGGAAGCGGAATTCAGGGAGATAGAAAGAAAAAGCAAAGGAATGCCAATCTGAAAAGCTAGATTATCTCACTGTAACAAGTGTGGCTCGAGATGGGCTGACAAGTCGGGAGATAGAAGTGTGGATGTTGGACACACGTTCAGTGCTGTGTTTCAGTTGGTGGTGTTTGTCTGAAGCCCTGCCAGCTGCCAGGAAAATTTGCCTTACTCCCACAATATCTGTCCAAGCAAACTCATATTAACCTCAACTGTTTTATTTAAAAATAGCCCCATTTTTAAACATTTCAGACACAGTGTAAAGCATCTTCTCTATAACCATCATGCTCTATACCCTCTAAAAACTTGGTTTCAAATGTTAAATTCTGAATGACGCACAGAAATTACCCCCACCCCCGTTTCACTTTAACAATAACCTTGTGCTCCAACAGATAACAGAATACACATCTTAAATGTCTCAGTTAAGATAAAACTTTTTAAAATACTAAATAAATATCAGCTCATTGAAAAAACTAAAGCTTAACATGCTGACAACGAGTACCATTTGTTTCCCTCATTGGGGTCAGAGGTCAGAGGTGGTGGCGTACTTTCCAACTGGGGACTTTCTCGTCAACAATGGAAATGAGGGACAACAGTGGCTGTAAGCCCTGTGGGTCAGGCTGTGTCAGACTGTCAGCGGGGTTATCACATGGGTGGTGGGACTGTCGCACTGGTGGTACCAGAAACAGAGCTGTGGCCCACCACAGTTTGGTAATTAACTTCTGACCTCTGGTGGCTCGAGGGCCAACAGGCGGAGACTTCCAGACAGGGCCTTAGTCCCTTTGTGTGTATGTGGGTGTCAATCAGAGGAATTGTAGCCCTGTTTCCATTTGGGTGCGAGAACTCGTCGACCCTGTAGGTTTCATTGCGCACCCTCAACAGCCTTCTTCACCCTTCTTCTTTGCTTGGTTGTGTTTTTTCCCACTGTGAGAACGAAAAAACACGAAAAATAGAAACTTCTCCTGTGAACGTCAGAGGATGTAGAAGAGGGAAGGAAAGGCGAGGAGACAGGAGTAAGGATAAGAAGAGGAGGAGGAGGCAAGAGGAGGAAGTTGATATGGTTGTGGTGTCTGATTCGATCACGCCCTTCAGTATTCTTTCAAGAAACTTCATGTCACTCTACACAGAGAAATGTGTATGTCTGTGTATGTGTTTTAGGGTGATGACTGAGGATGGAACATGCCCAAATGGGTGGGTCTATCTGACAGAAATTGTTTTCGATGTGTGCGTATGCGTGTGTGTGTGTGTGTGTGTGTGTGTGTGTGTGTGGTGATCTGGGAAAGGCGAGTGTCAGGTGGGCAGCACTAATGTGCAGGAATGCAGAGATTCCACAGTGGCTTTGTGGTTCGGCTGTGTCACTGAGACAGCCAGCCCCCCTCCGAAACCCTAACAGGACCATGGGAATGAACCGAAGAGGCGGCGCCTTGAAAGCTCTCTCTCTCTCTCCCCTTTTCTCCTGTTCACACACACATACTTATTCACTTGCCGCATTGTACTATGGGGTGAGTTTGATTATAAAGACAGTGAGCTAGATTAGATAGCGAGGGAGGATTAGATTCAGTTATGGTATATTTGTCCTCTCCCTCCCTATAATTTCACAAAGGACATCTCAGAGCTTTAAGCTGTGTGCACCTGCTTCCATTGTATTAAACTTTTATTGTCTACAGTGACAAAAATACGAAGTTCCACACTACTAATATCAGACCTCATGAACAACAGTCTTGTGCTGTAAATGTATATGTTTGCATTATTAATTGGTATGTGAGCATTTGGGTGCCTCTCCCCTTCTTTGTTTATGTTTTTATGAAGGGTGCACTTCCTCCCTAAAACAAGGCTGTTAAATGTCTGCAGCTATTAAATCTCTGTGTTGGACAAGGCTTGATTACCGCTGGAGACTCCCGGCTTTGATCAGAGCAGCCATCTAACTAATACAGCTTCCTCTTAGCCTGATGTAATTGCCATGTAATGCCCACTGAACGGGAAGCCTGATTGCTGCTGCTGCCATGTTTATGTGTTGGGTTGCATTTGTGTGTGTTTGTTCGAGCGTGGGGCAGAGGGAAACCAGAAAGAACAGGATGCAAAATTAGACCCTTATTTAAATGGCCCCCCCACACATATGACCTGGGTCGCAGACTTCCTGAGTCTGGGGTTTGGCTGATCTTACATTTGTAGATGGTAATGACCCAGTCAATCTTTTGCCACCCACCTACCTGAGTAATGCTCAGTGCAATGTTATGCAAGTCTATATCTGGGTGTGTTGCAGCTCACAGTTCAGTCATGTAGTAAGACATGGCAGAACAGATTAGGGGAAAATTTATCTGGGATAAAGGTGAATTCATTCTTCAGAATTAGACATCAAGATTACACAGCTTGAAAGAGCTTGTCAGAGTCTAATAAAAATATTTTATTGAAAACCCCACATGTACTACTTTATCTTCACTGAAAAAACCTAAACAACCTAAACCTAAAACAACTAGAAGAGGGTTCAGATGATCTGTTGTGAATTGTGAATTTTTCACATTTTGATTTCACGTTTTTTTTTACTCTTTTTTGATCTTTATGTGTTTCTACTGCAGTTGATCAAAGACCCTCAGCTGATCTCTGTATTTTCCTGCTTCCCTAGCAGCCATTGACTGTGTGGTGGGATCATGGGGTCCCTGGTCATCATGCACATCTCCATGTGGTGTTGGCAGCACGGAAAGGAGTCGCCAAGTATATGTTCCCCCTAGAAACGGAGGCACGCCCTGTCCAGACCTCAAACAGCGTCGAGGATGCTTTGGAAACAATGCTGTATGCAGCACTGCCAAAGGTGAGAATGTGACCTTTTCCATGTACCCCTGTATACGTGCATTTATGCATGCATGGACTCCTGCTCTGAACTCTGTTACATATTAATTTGGTATTTTAGTATTCTCTTGAATGCCATAGTTTTACTGTGAGCAACACATTTGCACAACTGTTCTGAAGCCTTATCTCCATCTGCACTATTTCAAACTCCTCAGTTATGCTCTTTACTGTTGAAGCACAACTTACCGCCATGTGCTGCCAACTCACCGCTATGACTGAATCATAGCGATAATAAAACACCAGAACACAGATAAGCACTCTTCCAAGAAAAGATTTCAAAAGAAATCTGAGTACCACTTCACACCAGTTTGAGTCATTCGATTCATTGAATCATTTTGAGTCATACAAAGGGAATGAGCTGCTACTTCCAATGACTTTACAGTAATTTGAAGAGATGCTCTTCAGTAGACTTATCTGATATTATTGTTGCTTTTTTTCATTTCTACCTTCCAATCCCCACACCTGACTTTCAGAGGTGGCGAAGATCCTGCCGGATTCTTTCAAGAGGAACTTCAAGGACCCATGGAGACGACCACACATGGTGATGAAGGAGGAGAAGGCCAGGTAAGGCCTCTATTATCAGACTGCAGACAAACACACAGGACTGGTAACTACTGACCCAGCCAGCCCACTTTGATTTCCTTTGTAGAACTGGCTTTCTTGTGCAATCAGTGCAGAGAGGGAGTAATTACAACTGAGCTGTGTGAAGTGTTGAATGACCATGTGTCCGGTACTGTACTGAGTCAGAGATTTTGTGGAGACAAAAAAAATACTATCCATGCATTTTGTGTGAAATTTTAAAGCTCAATACTTCAAAAGCATATTTGATTTGGATCTTTAAAAACACAACTTGTACTCATGGCTGTAATTCCAACTAACAAGATGCTCTGTTTTCTTGCCAGCAATTATTATATATAAGAAAACTTTCAGATGTCGGAAAATGATTCTGGCATGAACCTCTTTAATTCCAGCTCCAAGCTCCAAGTCTGCTTGGAGCTCTATCAGCTTCTCTGATAGAGCTGGATTTTACTCTAGGTTCATATCAGTTTTTCCTTAGTTTTTACGTAGTTTCAAAGGTCACATTAAGATCAACTTTGTGCTCCAGAAGATTAGAGAATACCAAGGCCAAGGTTGCCATAGCATGCAGAGCCTTGAAATTACTTTGACTGTGTTACATCAACACTGTCACTGAATATTTGCATCATGAGCTGACCTTTACTGATGAGGCACCCATAATCCATGTAAAAGGTAAACTCCTCCTTGATAGATCGTATCTTTGATCTGAGCCTATTTGTAGATGTTCTCAGGGATGGAAAAATTGGATACCAAGGAATAAAATCATGGCTGGGCAGCCCACAGCCTTCCACAGTGATTAAAATGGACATTGGATACCTTTGTTTTGACTGAAACACAAAGCATCAGGGGATTGGACGCACATTACTCATAAATGTGGAAAATTCAGCACGGATGATACAGAGTTAGGGTTTCACAGAGACATCTGGTGCATTGATAGGTCCCTAGTGTTGAAATGGAAATTGACCCAGGAAATGAGGTTAAAATGATATGAAATTATGATTGTAGTTGTATTTGGATCTCTAGTTATCTCTGTGAAATTATCTGAAGGAGTAATATTTCAAAGAGAAATTTATGGATGCTATCCTGCAGTTCTTATTTTGCTTGTAGAGACTTAACACAGGCCTGTCTTAATTCCTGAAAGACATTAGATCTGTCATGCATTAAGACATTAAGATATTTGTTTTTATAGGACAGCATTTTAGTGGTATGATCAAGGATTTGCAGCATTCATTGGTAGGTTTTGCAGCAAGTTGAAGCCTAATTAAGGGAGGAAAAAAATAAGGAAATCCCCCTTCAGCAATTTTGTCTGTACATACTGTTTATGTGTGTAGAACTTCATAACACTTGTTATTTATGCATAATGTAAAGATTATCCCAAATGCCTGTGCTAATGAAAATTTCTAGTACTTTTATCATCACTTTGTTCTACCCTGTCCATCTTGCTTATTCACTCCTTTTTATTCACATTTACTTGTTTACCTTTTAGCAAAGCCCTCTTCAAAACGCAAGCTTAAAAACTCCAAATCAGACGTAAATAATGATATGGCATGATCTTTAAAAAAATAAAAAATAAAAAAATACAATGTTACTGGCGGACAATGTCTTTAGGAATCATTCTGAGGGGGAAAAAAACGGAGCTTCATGTTTTCTTTAACAAACCAGCCCACTGGGGTTGGTGTTTTGTAACAGCTGGCTGAATCACAGACAAAATAAATATTGAAGGAGGTTAAAGTTCCTGCCAGAGAACATAGTGATCAGAAAGACAAGACTTTATTGTTGTTTCCAGTGTACAGACTGAGCTGTGTTGATATTAGGATACAGCAGGTGACCGTGACACGGCTGGATCACCCACAAATGGAACAAATCCCATATCAGAAAATTTGATTTGTCTTTTGTCTGGTTATAGTCTTAATCAGCTAGCTGGGTTGGAAAACCACTTGGCTTTTATCAGTCAAGCCAAGCTGGATTGCTTTAAGGGCAGGGAAGAAGGTGGAGGCTTTTGTTGGAGTGTTAGAACTTGGCCTTTGTCTCTGTCTCTGTTTCTTCATCTGGACATTTTGTTTTTGATGTTGGAGAGGCATATGTAAGGGAATGATTAAAAAGAGTCCAAAGATCCAAAAACAAAATACTAGATGCCAAGCTCTTGGCTACAGAGCTGTGTGAGCAGCACACTGTTTAATTCTCACAGGGTTAAGTTTATGGTTTTTGAACCCAAAAATGTGTGATTTGACTTTTTTGACCTCTGCATTTCTGCCAGATTTAAGAATCAAACATATGTAAAATCGAGTTAATTCTTTTTGTTACTTTTCCTTTCTCTCCTTGCCTCTCCTCTCCCTGTGCTTGCAGTTACTGTGTGTACCTGCGGGTGAAACAGGCCAGTGCAGCATGTAAACTCAAACTGTGGAGCGCTCAGCTGGTCAGAGAGAGGCTGGTCTGTGCAGAGTGTCAGAGTGATGCTATGTCAAAGTCAGACCGCTGTGGAGGGGACGGTCTAAAGAACACCAGGTAAACCGAACAGCCAAAAGAAACTAAAGATATGTTCATCCATTACACTCCTGACAGTTCTAAGGTTAGGTTAGAACTGTGTGGCTTTTAACATACAGTAGCTTAGCTGCAGGCTGGCTGGAAAAAAACAGAGAGGGACAGAGAATTAAAAATGTATATCCCTTTATTCATAGCTACTAAGTGAAAGAGCACCTAGGCACCAAAAGGAACCAATGAATATATGTTTTATGTCTCTGCATGCAGTTTAAGGTACAATATTCTCAATTGGCATAGTGACATTGTTTCTGAAAGAAGCGAAAACACCTTCCTCAACACAGGTCCTGTAAGGTGTAAACTGGAAGTGGAATCAAAGTTTTAATGAATTATTTTTTGGTTGTTGTGCAATTATTTGCAAATTTGTAATTTAAATATTTGCAAATATGTAAATTACATCATAAATGGAATCTAAGTATATGATGTAAATTACATCATAAATCGAAATTTGGGCATCAATCTGTGAAGTCTCATTGTTTCTCAAAAAGAAAAACTTATGCCATCAGAATAATTTGAAACATGCTATAATCACATGTGATTCTCTCAAATGAAGAATGGAAAATATTTTTGAAATACATTTCCTGTATTGTACTAGTTACATGCCTGATTACAGTCGTTTTATTTCCAGAACGTTCTGGGCAGCAGCTTCAGTCCCGGGCTGTCATGGTTCCTGGGTACGAGAGTCATCGTCTGAGGGCTGCCGCTGTCCTCCCTACTCTGTGCTTTTTGTGTGAGCCGACATGCAAACCCCTGACATCCGTATGCAGGGACAAGATTTCCCTCAGCACCTCCTGCTAACTGTGGAGAGCCCTGCCAGCCAAGCCAGACCCTTCCGATCCAGATTACTGGATGGGTAACTCAAGGAGATCAGCAGCATCCTGCCACTTTTTCCTTTCACCTCATACTCTGTACTGTATACACTATTACTAAGCACACAGAAATTCTTCCATTTAACTTCAGATTATACAGCCACGTTATGTACTTTTTCTCCTCCAAAGCACAGCAACATCTATATACCTTTTTACCTCTGAATCTTTGCTATCTACCTCCATCAATGCAAGTGCATTTGTTGATGCATAATGTATAAATATATAAATATATTATTTTGCTTTATACATTTTCTACTTTTGATTGTTTATGTGTAATGTATATGTGTCTATATAGCTACACTTATTTGTATCCAACAGTTTAAACACCAAACAGAAGTTGCTGCACCCAGTTTAAGCCCCAATCCAAAAGGGTCCTAAATCACCTGCAGGCTAGAGATGCTGAAACTGGTTCATCCAAATTGTATCCCTTGCTAGAATCCTTGAGTCAATATATCTGTATTTTACAGTTTTGTCCCTATCATTATTTCTTTTCAACAACACATTTATACCAGCAAGTCAAGGTGAATATCAGGTATTGATTCTCAGGTGCTTAGATTTGTGTCACTGTCTCCCATCAAGCTTCCTCTTTCATGTCTGCCTCTTCATATGGTAAGTCGCTGATGTTTTTAGTGGTTTAAAGTGACTCATAGCTGAGATCAGTCCCATCTGTTTAGACCTAATATTGTTGGAGAGGAAAAAGAGCCATTCAAGAGAATTTCACTGTGGTTTTCTCTGTCCTCTGTGCCCAAGGCGGAAAGGAATTGCTTCGTAACCATGTTTTCTCTGACTCCCTGCCTTGCTCAGAAATCCTATTATTTTCACAAGGGAGTTTATTCCATCAAGGTATCATCCAATATAACTATCACATATGGCCATGTTACTCCCATTTTATTGAAGAACAGAAAATCTCCTCCCAGCGCACCCCACAGCTCCTTGACCTGCACTTCTTTTTCTTCCCTACTCTTGTTGTCTCTACTGACTTGGTGTTTTCTTTCAAAGAAACTGTAGATACGCAGCGCTACCTTCTTGACTTAAAAAGCAGGAGCCAGTCAACTAGCTCTGTATGCCTTCCCACATCTCTTGTACTGCTGATTTAAGATGAGGACACGTGTAGTGCCAGTAAAGGGCTTGTCTTTCTGGAAAGCTGTGACTTTCTCTCTCTCTCCCATGTCTGTGTCTGTGTTTGTGTGTTTATTTATTATAAAACAAGTGATGATTTTATTAGAGCAGCACAGCATACTCTGTACACTGTCCATTAGTGAAAATAAACAACTATACCGTCATTTCTCCCCCCTCTTGTCATATTTTTGTGATGTGGGTATTTCATTGCATCACTGCATTCAGATTAAGCAATAAAAGACCAAGCATTTCTGACTTCTCCCCTCTGCAATTACTACTGTGAGCACGGCACTGCTAAGTATATCCCTCAGTTTGACCAGTGTTTACATGCAGCAGCTCACAGTTAAAAGGAGAACATACGTAACTTAATGCAAACATGTGCCCATCAACATATTTTT
Organism: Xiphias gladius; assembly: GCF_016859285.1. NCBI lineage: Eukaryota > Metazoa > Chordata > Actinopteri > Istiophoriformes > Xiphiidae > Xiphias > Xiphias gladius. The sequence goes on along the minus strand of NC_053418.1, from coordinate 8,957,903 downwards.
GTTGCATTCTTGACATTTTTACCTGTGGTATAAATGGAATGACGACAAGCAAAATGACAGCTAATGTGTATAATCATGTTCTTGAGCTACATTCTCCGGCAATTTGGTAATTTGGGGTTTGTTTTTGTGATGTAACGGCCAGAGATGATCCGTTGACAGACTAAACAAGAAGCCTGAGACACTGGACAGCTTACATCATGTGTAAGTACACCTTTTACTGGTATTTGTTTTGGACAGAGAAACCACCAAAAAAGCCCAATTTGAGACCCAGCTTGCCTGCTCCATTATGTGATATATGTACTAGTTAGTTGAACGTGGAGGAGGGGATGTTACTCTCTATGTTTATAAAACTATTGCTTCTTGTCCTTGCAGAAAGATTTCTACTCATTTGCCAATCACATGTCACACAAACAATACCAATCAAGCCACAATGTCAGAGCCAGACCCTTCTTTATACGGCCACTGATAGTTACATTTTATTTTTCTAAGTTTTTTTTTTTCTGCACAGTAAAGTAGGGGTGTAACCAGGAGTGTAAAGCAGCTCAGCAAAGGAAGGGTGAGGTAAAGCAACATTAAGGACGTCTTTTAAGTTTGAAACATTACATAGGGCACTTGTTCAGGCCTTAAGTTGGGAAAATGTTAAAGTACACTCATTGTCTTCATAAATGAAGTGCATTTTTGTCTGAAAGTGGAAAATGAAAAGAGAAAAGTGCCAAACACTTGACCACTGTGTACTCAGGGGTACACTACTCATCTCACTGATAACAAGCACATGAGAAATGGCATGGTAAAAAGTGAGATGACCAAGCTCTAACGAATCAAGACTTTCCAAATTGGTCCTTGGAGAGGGACTCATACTCCCGGCTACGTTCATGTTTTTCATCTTGGAGGCACTTGAACTTCACCTCCTCCATTAATCTCTCTTGCCGCCCTCCCCTCTTTCTCTGCCCTCCTCCCTCCCTCCCTCCTCCCTCTCCCCACCTCCCTACCAAACTCCCCTCCGTCAGCACAACTCTTTATTTTCTCTTACTACAACAGTGGCAATAGAGTGCTGTCAGCCTGACAGTCCATCCTCTCTGAAGCAGGCTTTACCCCCCTGGCTGCCCTGCCTCTGCTGCTAACCCGCTTTCCAAAGGGCAGGAAGGCCCATCTCTGGCCCAGTGCCTGATGGGCTCCGACAGCAGTGTGTTCTGGGATTACGTACGCTGAAAAGGGGGGCATTCCAGCACCGACGGCCTTTGTCACAGCACGGCCACTGTTTGCTTTTGACAAGACAGCTGTTCAAAGCCCTCCTGGCCCCCATGGATTGCGTGAAGGGAAAGAACCCAGAGGTGACTTCCGTTTATTGGTGGTGTCGATGGATGCGCGGTGCCACCTCGATCTGAGGTCCCCTTCTTCAGCACATTTATCTGTAGCCCCAGTGTGATCATCTTATATAATCAAATTGTTCACACATTTGATACTACGTGATGACAACATTGAAGTCATGGGAGAAGGTCACTGCTTTTGGGAAAAAAGGGAGTCAAACTTTGAGAAACGAGGGATGTCACTTAACAAACTTAAGTCCTTTCTGCCCTGCACTTATTAAAGTATTCCTTCCAAGTAGAATTTTTAATGGTTTCACAAAATGCTTCTCCTTTCCTTGGAAATTGGGACATGCTCTGACCAGTCGTCTCTCATTCCAATTCTCTCCGGGAGGATTGTAAAGGATTCAACTAAGCCTTGTTTTAAATTTAAAAAAAAAAAGAAATACAAATATATAAATAAAAAAAAGATACAATATTTACAAATACATGCTTGAGGTATCACAAAAACGCCTTTTAGTCCAGACATGCAGGGGCCTCCCTCAGCTTGGGGCCCTGGATAGCTGGTACCCCCGTTTTCCATCTGCACTGCCCCAGTGTTGTTTATATATGTATTTTAGGAAGTGTGTACTGTAATTAGCAAGTCATCCTAATGAAGGCTTTTTGCCTATGTAGGAGCAGCTGGTCCAACACAGAGGAATGATAATGAGTAGACGCTTTGACGTGAGGACCTGAGCTACACACAGCAACACAGCTGGCACACAACAGAGCCAGTATAGTAAACACTCACACCGCCTAAGATGATCCGATTGAAAGAAGCTTATCATTCATGTCTTGTTTTCACCATGATGCATCATTGTAAGACAGAATATTTCAGGGTTTTTTTTGTGTGTTTCAATTACAGTAAAATATAATTATCTTTTAAATAGGCTGAAATAACATTTCATTAATAATTTGGCTGTTTTGATCCTGTACTGAGGACAGTTTTGATGTATACAGTAGGCTACCATAACCATAACGACATTATTCTAAATATCACACAGTTGATGAATTTCAAGGTTTTAATGTCAATGAATAACCAAACCAATCTTGTCCTGTAGTAATGTATATGAACTAATAAATGATGAATGGTGGTATATTGCTACAGAATTTCATGCAGATTCCACCCTAGAACTGTGGCGTCACCTTGTGGTGCTCTTGACTTCCTGCTCTAATCCTAACAGAGACACAATGTTTAAATCACCTGAGACTCCCCTGACAACGTTTTTATTGGGTATGTGGTTTTGATTAGAGACACATGACATGTGATATGATATGTATGGTAAAAATGAAACACTATGAACACGAATCCTCATTTATTTTCTTATTCTTTATAGTTTTATCAATATAACCTTGTGTTTTAATTTCTGAAAAACATACATGTAATGACATTGTGGGAAGATTTGTGATTATATGAATATTGGGGATATTCCTTCAGTATCTAGAGTTTTTATATTCACAGCTAACTTGTTCACATTATTTATGCAGTACTCCTTCCATCACATTCTTCAGCATTCAACATGGTATATATCAATCTAAACAAATTTATATAAAGCTACGAAAAGCACTGAGGGACATGCACATACTTCAAACAAAACACATTTTTAATTCATACTGAAGTATTTTTTAAAAAAATGAAGCATTATGATGAGATTTACCAGTGGAGACAGAATCATGGCCCAGAACCAAAAGCTAGTCTTCCATACATACATATTACATGTAAGGCAAAAGTGACTTGAGCAAGACTAGCAAAGCCTTTTTTCACAAATGTGGAGGCAGGTCTAGGAAATGAATCATACACACAAAACATTCTAGTTTTAGATATATGTTGTGTTCTTGCCTGTTTTCTGAATTAATAATTAATTTAGAATGCTCTTAATTTCTCAAACCATTCATCTGCTTCGCCTGAATGAATTAGCAGCAGTACGTCTTTGGTGAACGAGAGAAAAACTGGTCAAACTGATATTCTAATCACCCATCCAATGCAAATTCAGCCTACTCAGACTGCATTCAGACAGAAGTGCAGTCGAGCCTGATGGAGAAAACAAAGAGATGTTGCCTGGACAGAGACAGTCCCTTGCATCCAATACACACAAGTAAATTAATCACATTTTAAGGTGAGAAAACTCTAAGAGGCATGTTCAAGTGTGGGCAGGACAAAATTCAATACAACGTGTCAGTATAAAAGTCTGTGGAGGGAGGAAGAAGGCAATCTCTGGACAAATCTGAAACAGAAATGGCAAATTAACTCAAGAAGAAAATAATGTGAATAAAAATGTATTCACTTGCTTATCTGCTAGAGTTACATTTTCCAACACATAAAAAAAGACTAAATCAAAGAACAGGTGTATTCGACAAAGGCCAGGATGGAAACCAAGTGAGAGGATGTTGACTAGTCTTTGTCTCTGTGAAATGAGTCCAAGTGTTTGTTTTATTTGAGATTTTTAATCTGTTGGTTTGTGCGGTGGATCTTGACATCCATCTTGTCCACTTTATTCAACAGAGAATCAATGGAGTCGTCCTGATCCTCAATCTCGGACTGGAGACCAAGTCCAAGGTTCTTTAGTCTTCTCAAGCCATCGGACATCTCATCTAGGTAAATCACAAAAGGACAGGGATTTGGTTAGGTTTTTTTTTTTTTTTTTTTAATATTATGACACATAGCATTTTACACCTGACTGAGAATATTCAGTACTACACAGCTATTTTAGATTCCCCAGTGGATATTTTGTGGTTATACATTTGAAAGAATAAACCATTTCACTGTAACAGTGTTTTGATGTGAGGTAAATTGTAGCAAATAAAACCTCATCATTTAGTCATTACCAAAAGCTGGGAGAGGTCTTTTGCCTTATAAGAAAGGCCTTGTGCCTTTCTTGTAACAGCACTGTATAAAACTTTGTGATGTAATCAAATAGAAATACAAGAGAATCAAAACAGAAATGATTTTTACCTAAATTTTTGTCAAGGGTCTGGTGAGCCTCCTTAAGGTGTCTATTCTGGGGGTACCCGTTCTGTCTAGATGAGCTGTCATCTATTGAAGCAGCAGCTCCAAATCCTGCAAACACAGAAATCAAGATTTGGGGTAGCCAGTTTGTGGTGCGGTTATGCCATGCTCTGGTTCCTGTGCAAACTCTTACCTTCCGTATTAAGCTTTCTTAGGTTCGGATGGCTGGCTTGGTACTTATCTTCATGTTCTCTGCTGCTGGACAAGGCATTCTGTAACCTGAACACAACAAAAGTCCGATAAGCATTGTTTAAGCACTTAGTGAAGGACAGTCAATGTCAAGTAGCTGGAAATGGCAAAAGCACACATTTTATGAAAGTAATTAAAAAGTAGACACTAAGAAGAAATGATGATGTAAAGATACATTACTAAATTTGACTTAAACCAGTTTTATCTGACATGGTTGTGATTCATATCGACAAACTGAATCTTACCTGTCACTGGCCTGGTAGGCCCTAGGCTGCTCAGGTGGTGGCTTTGTCTCTGGCTTGCCCTTGAAGTAATTAACAAGGCCGCCCCACACACTTTTTATACTGTTAATGTGCTTCTGGCTGGTCTTCAGGTCCTGATCCATGTTGTCCAACATCTTGTCTGTCCTCTTCAGAACCTCACCCTGTCGCATCAGTTCCTACAGAGAGAGAGGGAGGGAGAGAGAGAGAGAGAGAGAGAGAGGAGAATGAAAGAAACTATAAGAATTTCTGGTTGATTATCACCCTCTCAGACACAATGTAATTCTTTGTGTTCCAGGGAAAAGCTGATTAGCTTGTCATACCTCTGCAGTTTCCACACCCATCTTCTCTGATTCATAGATGAGGCCAAGTGAGCGGTAACTGCTGTCCACAGCAGACTGAGCTGTACGCATCACTTCCTGCTGGAGGTACTGCTGTCTCCTCTCTGCTTCACTCATCCCACTGTCTCTGGGGTCGTCACTGAAACCCCTGCTCTTAGGCTTAAAGTCTTCCTCATCGTCCTCATCTGCAAACGGGTTGTGGGATTTAGGGTAAGCCATCTGTGGAGCAGACACAAAATGTGTTGACAAAATAGTTTTAACTCAAGTTCTACTAGCCATTTCTAGAGTTCTCAACTCTATCCCATGATCTTTATCTTTGTCAAGCTACAATTTCCAAGGTCAGGAATGAACTTTCATGCTGAAAAGAGAGTTTTGCTCCTGTGAGCAGCTGGACAGTGGGGATTCTGACATTTTTTGAAATGGGAACAAAATCTTTTTGGAACAAAATGAAACTATTAGCTGTCTGACAGAAGATTTAATAATAGATTCCAATTAACTTTAAAAATTGATTGATCAACATTTCAAATACAGCCTCGCAAATGTCAAGGGTTGCTTTTTTTAATCATTACAAATGAAAAAGTGTGGCGTTTGGCTTGCTGCACAGAGTAGATAGATTAATAATTTCACCTCTTACAATATTTGTGGGCTCTGGTATCTTGCATTTATAGCTTATATTGTTTCACATTTTGTAGACTATTTGATTAACTAGTGAAATAGAAGATAAAGAATACTTAAATCTATTCTGACATCAATGCTTAGATGTATACCTGTAATAAAAAGTTTAAGAATTATGTGAGGATCAGTTGACATGTTAACAGTGGTTGGAAATTAACTAACTACATTTACTCAAGTACTGTACTTAAGCACAATTTTTTAGGTACTTGTACTTTACTTGAGTATTTCCATTTCATGCTACCTTGTACCTCTAAACTGCTACATTTAAGAGGGAAATGCTGTACCTTTTACTCCATTACATTTGTCTGCTATCTACTGTTAATGGATATGTTAGTTTTACAAGCAAAACATATGATCTTATAACATATTTAGCATTATATTATTATATTATATTATTATACCTGCAAAGGTGTTTTCAGTTATTTTGGCTGATTTGACAAGCTCAAGATGGAGTTGTGAAAAGCTCTGCTGGGATTTATGTGAGCTCACCAGAAAGAATGATAAACAAAACTATCAGGCTAACTCCTGGAAAATTACTGTTTTTGATCTTGTTTTGCAAGATAATAACCTCTGCATACAAAATATTCTCTTGTTTGCATAAGACCTCTCAAATATGGGGATTTGATACCTTGCTTTGTCACACATGATAGTAAACTGAATATTTTTGGATTTTGGACTGCTGATCAGACAAAACAATACATTAGAAGATGTCATCTTAGTCTGTGGGAATTTATAACGGGCATTTTTTTTTCACGGTTTTCTCGCATTTTGTAGAGGAAACGATTGATCGATAAGGAAAACAATCGTTAGTTGAAGCTGTACATGAGATTGAAATAAAAAAAATTTAAAAATATATAAAAAATTATAACTTTGGGCAATTACATAATTTAAAAATCTTATGCAAAATGAGAACTTTTACTTTCGATACTATTAATACGTTCTGCTGATAATACCTACGTACTTTTACTCAAACAGAATTCTGAATGCGGAACTTTTACTTTAACAGTATTTTATATTACGGTATTGCTACTTTTGAGCTAAGTAAAGGATCTGACTACTTCTTCTACCTTTGCCAATTTGACAGATGATATCCTAACTTTCAGAGAAAAAAATATATGAACGCTATCTGTAGATTGCTGTCTTCAGGTAGCTACATTAAAAAGATTATTGACAATCTGTCACTATGTTTGCCGTTAATAATTCGCGTGAGTATATTAACGGAATTTAAGTGTTACTTTACAATGGCTAGCGTCATGTTTAAAACGTTGAAGCAATTCAAGGGGTGTCGGCTTGCTAGCTAGTGAAAAAAAGATTGAAAGCTAGACAAATAACCAGCGCTCATAAGCCAACGGCAAGATGGCGCCTTGCCAGCATTGGCATTTTCTTTTTGTAGAATAGGTTATAACTAAAATGAAACTGTAGAAATCACAGGTATGATGAACTTAACAACAAACCTTTGACCGTCGGAGCTGCGGACGTTGTTGTTGCTCAGCTGACTGTGGGCCCCTTCCGATCACGTTGGGTGACGTCGCCGCGTGTCGTCTCTAGGGCTACTCCTGCGCAACAGAAACGCATACGACGATACTGAAAAAGTAATTAAACATGACACGTTCACACTGTTCTCTTCTGTCTTATTCCGATGATTTATTTATTTTTTTTTTTAAATACAACACTCCACTACCTCCACATGAATTTGGTGTAGTTTTTGACGCAATCCCTTCTGGTGTACAGCAAATATTCAGACATCGATTTACTGATGGATCCAACTGTAACTCCTTTGATCAAATCTGTTTCTCCTTGCAGAAATCCAATAACTGTAATAACTGTATTGTATTCCAGAAGGACTGTTTCCGTTTCACATGTATCATCTTACTGGGGAATTCACATATCCTGTCTTAACCGGAAGAAAATCTGGAATTTAGTGTCTAAATTCTTGATTACTAATAAGATAAAAGAGGCGCCGTTTAGGATTTCATCGGTATTACCCCTATCTTTGTTTTTATCTTTTCAGAAATGTATCTTTCTTTTGAACATGTACTGTTTTTTTTGTTTTGTTTTGTTTTTACTAATTATTCTTTTGTTTAAGCCATTCAATTCTATATTATTAATTTGATTTGTTGACAAAAACGCACATCCATAAATGTAAGTCAGTCATAGACCATCTCTCTTAGTATTTGAAGTGGATTTTATGTTTTTTATGTTTGTTTTTTTTACTGTGATGTCATTGTTATGTATTATTTACAACAAATAGATACAACGATAATCAAACAAAACTGTGGAAACTGTGTACAAGCCAGGTGAGTCCATGTAAGTCCATTCCCTGATGTTAATTTAAAGTTAAAATATATTTATTTAAAATATTGAAAGTCTTCTTCGCTGTTTTGATCTTACATTAAGGCGCCATACTGCTTGAGTTCAACAATAAAACGTTGAAACCAGGGTTTGGAGCCAGCCCATTTAGATTCATGGATGTGAAATTTACAAAGACTGATCAGCAACCGAGATGTTTAATGTTCACTTCCATCCCACTGACCACAAGTTACACCATCGTTTCAAATACAACAATCTGCACTTTAGACCCCCCTTTCCTCTTGATAAAATTCTGCATATCGATCCAAAATGAACAGGAGGGAACGCAGTCAAAAACAAAAGAAAAAGTATTTCTCTATCGAAAATCACAGAATTCATAAGGATAATCCAGATGTTCTTCCATGTAAAACCTCGATGGGCACTTCTTTATTACTACTGCATTATTCATGTTGGATAGAGCTAGCCTCCTCCCACTGTATAGCAGCCAGAGCAGAGGACCAAAACAATTTCGCTGCGGGAAAAATATTTTTATGTAATATTCTTGTCCACTGTGATGATCCACAATTGTGATGACATCGTGGTGAATAATATCTCTCTCGGCGTCTGACTTTGTTGGGCTGTTGCTGCTATTTGTTCAGGAAAAAAAGAACTTAAACACGACATTACCCCACAGTGACTTTAGTTAAAACAGCATTTGCGTGGTCAAATACAGATCCGCTAATGTAACTACCCGCGCTCGTCAGGCTTGTCCCTGCTGAGTTGCCGTACTGCGGCTGTGCCAGCGCCAGCTGCTCGGCTGTTTCCTCTCCCCTGAATTTTGCTCGTTTGATGTCGGGATAAACATGTCTGTAATGGGAGGTGGTACGAGGGGGTTTTATTTCAACACAGTCCTGTCGCTGGCCCGCTCCTTAGCCGCCCACCGTCCCGCACCGGTTGAAAAGGTGAGGAAGGAGAAAAACCGAGTGAGCGCCAGAAGACATATTTTTTTGTTAATTAGCTAACTTGAAGCAACAGTCAACGTTTGCTCAGGGTGTAGCTTCGCTTCCGCAACAGCAGTGGCTTATTTTGATCACTAAAAGGACAGCCGAGCTAACATTTGACAGGTGTGTGTGGTGTGGTGTGTGTGTGTGTGTGTGTGTGTGTGTGTGTGTGTGTGTGTGTGTGTGTGTGTGTGTGTGTGTGTGTGTGTGTGTGTGTGTGTGTGTGTGTGTCTTTGGTTGTGAATCACCGGAGCTGGGTCCTCTCATCAGTGTTTTCCCAGTAATATAGGAAGAGAGCAATGCAGGAAAAAGTGGCGTCGCTGCTTGTGTGGTGCCTGCTACTGCATCAGACAGGCAGAGTGGTCAGGCTGGATGAGCACTCCAGTCAAACAGGTTTACAAAGTGAGGAGCGAGAGAGATGAAGGGTTGACAAGGGTTCCTGTATGGGCCAGTACAGGAACATCAGTTGCTCTGGAAAAAGAGCTGTGTTGGGCAACGAAGTAATCAAATAATAATGGAATTAAATAAAATATACGAGAGGATATCGAGGCAGTCATCAAACACTGTCACTGAGCACTGAGGATTGATATTTTATGGAGCATCCAGTATGGGTTGTAATGTCCGGTTTCGCTGTGTTTTTTGTGGGAATGACCAGTTTCGAGCTACAGTCAGGTGACTGTCTTGCAGTGTATCAAATATCACAAATGCCTGTATCATGATACCATTATTATGGTGGGCAGCAACATAATAGCGTGTTCCCACCTTGATAGCAACATATAATAAACTCTATTGATCCCCAGGAGGGAAAGAGATAGATAAGGTAGAAGGTAGGAAAAGAATACAGACAAGTGGAAAAAAAAAAGTACAAATAACAAAAGGTTTGTTAGAAATGTATATACAGTATGTTATCCTAGGCGAGTTTGCATTAATGTAATGCATGTGCAAAACCAAAAACTAGTTTCCTGATATTCCCAGTATGACTCTAGCAAAAAACAGAACTCAATGTTGGAGAATGCAATCATTGAAACAGGTCTTTCATTCAATTTGTTATCTTTTCTATTGCTGTAACTTAATTCAGACAGCTGCGGTGAGCTTATCATTAGCCTCGACTGTCTGATTTCTATCAGAGTTTATGCCAGAGTTCATATATATGACGACCACTTTGTGCACTTTCAGGTCCAGAAGCTACAATGTATGTGTCCGCTGGAAGTCCGTGCTGTCTTCACTCTAGATGTGCGTCGGAGAGATGCTGTTATTGCACTGGCTGTTTTTCTGGTGGAATCTGGTTTACAGGTGGGTGGTGGTCATTAAAAAATGTCGAGCTGTTGAGCCTTTTTATCACAGTGGGTGCATTTTATCATCACTTAAAACATTTAATCTTTAGGCTGTCCTAGCTGTTAATGGATAATATGGTAGATTTAAGATTCAAACATTGCACAGTTTGCACAGTTTATTACATAGGGATGCTGTAAGATGATATATTTATAAATTATTAGTAGTATTATTGTATTAGTACTATTAGTCCACTTTCATTACCAGCCTCTCACAGGACTCCACATTTATCAACATGATGAGCTTATTCTCTCTATTCCCATAATATAATTAAAATGGAGATTAGGCATGCAGCTTGCCACATAAACCTCTAATCTCATCACACTGAGACACAGTGTGGAAAGCTTCTCAGCCATCTGATTATGTTGAGATGGTAGCTTCACTTTTCAGTGTCAAAGTAATGTTTGATATATGTTCTTTGACCCAAATTGGAGTTTGTGTTGGAATTAACAATTCCTCATACTTTTGATTTATTAGCGATTTTTAGGTGAACAAAAGTGCTGTTCTTTGTCAACAACTGCTGTGTTTTGTGGTGTGTAATTATTTGATTTACTGTGGCAGCACAAAGACATACTTGTTTCCTACTTGCTGAGCCTATTGAGAGGGCTACCAAGGGTCCAATGGATCGAAGAGAGCTTGGGAAAGAAAGGAAAAGGTAAGAACAATCCTCTTAGCGTAATAGTTGGGCCTTTTGTTTTACAATGGCCTCTATTTACTTGCTCTAACAGTGCACTATGTAATATTTGTAGTTATTCTTATTCATTTTCAATACTATCTCAAGATATATTGAGACATATTGATCCACCTGTAAATTGCCATTAGACAGTAGTTTCCACTTGTTAAGAGCAAAATTATATTGGCCAGATATGACAGTAGAGTTTGTCCATTCCACTAGTAAATCCTCTTTAACATAGTATTTACTTTTTGTTTGCCTTTTCATTTTTTGATGTATCTGTTTGTCGTTCTGTTTTTTGCTGCAAACTAATGTGGCAATTAACTGTATGTATTTGTGTTTTTGTAATTTCTTGCTCTTCAGAATTTCTCCCGGTTGCAGAAAACTTCAGCTTCTGTCTAGTGACTCTTTTGGCAGATGTGGCTCAGAGAGACCCAGACTCCCGACAAGAGGTCAGCTTAGATAGTGTTGATAATATGTGATTCTTGGGTTAGGGTGCATGTGAGTGCTAAGTTTTTGTTTCTACTGTTTCCCCTCCAGATCTTGAACACTATAATGGAGGTCATGCAGGCATTTCAGGAAATGTGCCAAACACCTGATAATCATGACAAAGGTATACACACACACCCACACACAAAAAGGTAAAAAAAAGTCCATAACATCAGTCCTTCAAAATGAAAAAACTTCATAGATGCTCTCTCATCTCTAGTCTACCTGTGCAGATATATTGTCCCCAGCCTTCTTGGCATGATGCGAGCATTTGGCCGCTACAGCAAAACAGACGAAGCCCTGTTGTCCAAGTTGTTCCCCAGAGATTCACCCCAGGCCCGCTGCGTCACAGAGGAAACGGATGGAGTGCGGCGCAGATCCTTCAATGACTTTCGTTCTATCCTGCCATCCTCGCTGCTTACAGTGTGCCAGAGTGACACTCTGCGCAGACGCACCGGGACTAACCTGGATTCCTCTGCACAGGTGTGTGTGTATGTTGTGTTAGAGCAGGTTGGATTCAAGACATGTTTTGTTTGTTGAGGACAATTAGAGGTGACTGCAGAGTCGTCATATTCTCACATGCTTTGTGGTTTTATTTTACTAAAAAGTCAGAGAGAGAGAGTAATTTTTGATTACTTTATTATATTTGGTCAGTGGTTAAACAAATGTTCTGTATTGTGCTGTCTCATAGGTGTGTACAGACCCAGGAGGCCACTCACCCTGCTCTCCTACAACCCCTGGCCCACATTACTTTGACGGTAAAACTCAAGGAACACAGGCTGCTTTGACTGAATTTGTGTTTGCCAATGTAAACCTGGATTCTGTCCACTCATCCTAGCTTTTCACTGTGAGCCTTCAGCATTATGTAACAGCTAGCTACTTGTGTGTTTTTATCTGGACATTTATGTATCCTAAATGAAAAATATTAATTAGGGTACACTGCAGACATATCTCACATACTCTAATAATATAGTGATGCATATAATAAAGGTATTTTAATTTGGATGAAACTTGTGCTGTTTGGTAACACATACTGCACGTCCAGTGTTTACCCCATTGCCTTGAAGTAATCTCAGTTTAGATGTGCACTCAGCTATGGCACAGTTTTCTCATCATAAAGGTACCGACTAGTCTGTGCTAAGGCCTGTGTGTGCTTTATATGACAATTAAAATATTTGTATACCATAGCAAGCTGTATAGTCAACTCTATATAATGCAACTCATATCTAACACTTGTATTGGTCAGTCACTTCTCAAACCAGATTGTCAAATAAACTGTTATACCTAGCAATTACTGTACAGTAATCTTACCACGCTTGAGACAACTGCTGTCCCGTGTCTCATGCTATCAGTGTTTTTAGTTATAGTTCATGCATCAATTTTTCTGTTGCTTATCTTGGTTTGGAGTCATGCTGTTACAAGAGTTAGCAGAGCAGTCAGATTGTTGTGAGTTGCCAAATTAAGATTTATGTGACATATTATTGAGATATTTCCAGTCCCCTTCAGCTGACTTTGATAGCAAAACAAATTTCAACTCCCCAAAACATTAGCTGTCATCATCAGTTTTTGGTGTCAGAATAAAAAAGTCTCTGTAATAAAAGAGTCACCATTCTGCACTGATGATCAACAGTCATAGCGAGACAGATATCCACCCATTATAGAGACAGATATTGATTTCCCCATCGACAGTAATCTCACCCATAGCACCCAGAGGAAACCAGTCATATGTTGTCCAACTTGTCACATTTTATTTTGATGCCATGTGGTCCTTTTCATTTCAGGTGCCTACTTCCCAGACAGCAGTGCAGTGGACCCTGACTACTATTTCTCCACAGTCAGCTCCAGTTTTTCAGTGTCTCCTCTCTTCATGGGGGCAGGAGAAAACGAGGTGGAGGTGCCTGTTGATCTGCTCCGACAGCTCCTTGGCATGGTACAGTAACAGCAGATACTTCTTCTTTTGTCTCTCATCCTATATACGTATTTTGCATCTTTACCAGCGGTTGTGCGTATTGTTGATTTACAGGTGAAGAAGTTTGTTTCTGACTCTTTTTTGAAAACTCTGGACGCCACTATGATGGAAGTTATAGAGGTAACTATACTGTATACTCACTGTCTGTACAAAATTAAAAGGTAAAGTCAAAGTTAAATGTATGCCATTGTCAGTTAAATAATCATCTCTTTCATTGTCTCTTTTGTTTGTTGTTAAGTCTAATCCTGGAATCAACCTCTATTACAAAGCCTTCAGTGACACTCTCTATGTGTGTGTGTTCAAAATGCTGCGGGACACACTATACTACATGAAAGGTAAAACGTCATAAAGAGCTTATTTACTTTGTGTGAAAGCCACATAGTCTTGCGTTTGCTATTGTTGTATTTTGTTACTTTGTCAAACTTTCAAACTCTCGTCATGTATCTCAGCCTTGCAGCCAGCTTTTTTACGGGAAGTACATGACTTTGTACTTGAGCAATTTAGCAGCAGTCAGTCAGAGCTGCAGCGGGTACTTCATGACACGGGGGGGTTGCCGGGGGAACAGAGCCCCCTCAAGCTTCGTTGCCAAGCCAATGCTGCGTGCGTGGACCTGATGGTGTGGGCCGTCAAAGATGAGCAAGGTAATCAATTGTAGTGGAGAGTGAGCAGAGCAGTGTTTTTATAATCAGAGGGATACTGGATGTGTTTACTTGTACTGGTTGTCTCACTTTTCCTTCCTGGTGTCTTTTTTCAGGGGCAGAGAATTTGTGCACCAAACTGTCAGAGAAGCTTCAGTCAAAAACCTCTAGTAAAGTCATCATTGCTCATATGCCCCTGCTCATCTGTTGCCTACAGGTATAATACTATAAGGTAGAAGGAGTACTGAGATATTCGCTCAAAAAGAAGTGAAATGTTACACAAGGTAGTAGATAATGGGATGAGAGTACTTTAGATTTCTGGGTTTTGAAGCTGAAGCTGTGTTTCAAGTATTTTCTATTATTTATTGGGCATTAATTTTAGTTTTCTGTAATTGTCATCTCCTCTGTCTTAGGGCCTGGGCCATCTGTGTGAGAGGTTTCCAGTAGTTGCTCACTCTGCCACAACCTCCCTCAGGGATTTCCTGGTGGTTCCTTCCCCCGTTCTTATAAAACTCTACAAGTATCACAGCCAGTATAGCACAGGTACAGATATACTGATAGCTTCAAATCAACCTCACTGGACTGAGATTCAGCAATACCCTATTTATCAGCATACATGATTTTGTTCAAAAATATACCATCACTCATAATAAGGATTTTGTTTGTCAAGGTGATTTGCGAATAATTGTGGTTTGAGTTTAATTTGAAGAGTTGTCCTCATAGCTAGACCGTTCACAGTGTTGGAGATTGATGGCAGCACCAGGTCCTATGATTCAATTGAAAAAACCTGCAACAAATGCTTGCATTTCCCCACTTAAATAAAACCAAAATATTTTGCTTAAAATTAGAATTAATTTACAATACTTCCAGCAGCAGCCTTCTTATCCTAAGCACAAAAGATTAGAGCCAACAGTTAATGGGACAAGAGTGCTGTAGCTGATGATACAGTGACAAATATACATCAATAACATTGTCAGTGTCACATATGGCTCTCATCCGTCATTGATCTGAACAGAGTGTTCATTGACAAGCGGCTGCAGATACAGACAATTGGAAATGTAATTCAGGTTACTGATTTTCCTGTGCTGTCCTCCACAGTATACTTACTGCCTTTTAATAGATCTGCTGCGACTCTGTTAAATTGTAAAAGATAACATGCTCTTTAGATTTGGCTCTACACTCGCCCCTTTTCTGTGCAGGATCAGATTTTGTACAATGTTTTAAATCGTAATAGATTTTAAAATACTTGTTTTGAATTTTCTTTGTATTGATGATTCTACCTCTATGCTGTTATCACTCTTTTTTAAGGCACAGGAGAAATTAGGATAAACGTGACCAATGAGCATTCTCAGTCCACCTTCAACATCCTGTCAAACAGGAAAGACCAGCCGTCTATGTACGAGCAGCTCAGAGACATTTCCATTGACAACATCTGCAGGTCAGACACAAACACCTGGCACAGCTGTGATTGGAGATTTTTATGTATTATTATTTAAACTGTCAATTTTCGTCTTTGTGTGTTTCCTCTCTCTCAGATGTCTGAAAGCTGGTCTGACCATGGACCATGTGATAGTGGAGGCCTTTCTGGCTAGTCTGTCCAACCGTCTTTACATTTCACAAGAGAATGACAAGTGAGCAACTTTGTGCTTTGAAGTCACCTTTGTAGTCACCTAAAATATTTTCATGTCCTCCAGCTACTCTAGAAATAACACTTGTCTTTCTGCCAGGGAGGCCCATCTAATCCCAGATCACACCATTCGAGCACTGGGCCACATTGCAGTGGCCCTGAGAGACACTCCTAAAGTCATGGAGCACATCCTACAAATCCTTCAACAAAAGTTCTGCCAGCCTCCATCACAGCTAGATGTACTTATCATCGACCAGCTTGGCTGCATGGTCATTACAGGAAATGTAAGTACCAAGTCACTATGATGGCACATATTTATAGCATCTCGCCTCTATTCTTTTATGTACTGGTGGTTGAGAAGGGACAAGAGGGAAGTAAGTAACTACCAGGGGATCATTCAAAAGTGTAAACTATTGGTATAGATTGAGAAGAATTACAACTGTTATCACTGTGGCTTAAAAAGAAGCAAAGTAACCCTTTTTCTTAACCCAGAGGGGCTGACATGCTGTAATTACTCCAAACCTGCTGGTTGCTGTTTACTTGCTCACTACATTGTGCATCTAGAATATGTTCCCATATTTTTAGCTGTCACACCATTGGAGGCTAACCGGCTGTTTTTTGACAGCAAGTGTACCTAAAGTGCAATAGGCTACTAGACAAAGGCTTGGAAATGGATCTTACCTTATGTAGCAGACCCAGATAACTTTCAAAACGCTCTGCGCAGTTCTGATACAGAATTTGCGTATTTGCTTATGTTGTCCCTAACAATGGAATTTTTGATTGTGAGAAAAAAGTAAATTTGTAAATAAGTAGTAAGTAAGTAGAAGACTTGCTAAGACAAAAAGTGTTTTGCATTTTAGCTTGAGTTTAACCTATTGGTGCCTGCACAGTCTTACTCCCTGTTACTTCCCGCCTGTTTGTCCCGTAGCAATACATCTATCAGGAGGTGTGGAACCTGTTCCAGCAGATCAGCGTGAAGGCCAGTTCAGTGGTCTACTCAGCTACCAAAGACTACAGAGATCACGGCTACAGGTCAATGTCTACTCTTACCCTGTTTACAGAGTTACCGGTTGCACCAGGGGACTGTTGTGGCTTAGGAGGATAAAATATATTTGGGAGAATGTCATTAATTGTTGCTCTTGGCTCACTTCTACCAAGTGTTCAGCAGTAGTAGGCTTTAACACTAATGCACATTTCCCTGGTGTGTTCTTCTATATTTGGAAAAGAAACATCTGCAGTAAATACTTGTTGTTGGTCTTGTGTACATTTATGTCTACACGGGGTATAACGGTGTTTAACTGTTCCTCCCATATATGCTGTCATTCTCTCCCAAGGCACTGTTCTCTGGCAGTGATAAATGCTCTGGCCAACATCGCAGCCAACCTGCAGGGGGAGCAGCTGGTGGACGAACTGATGGTGAACCTTTTAGAACTGTTTGTCCAACTGGGCCTGGAAGGAAAGAGAGCCAGTGAGAGGGCCTCGGACAAGGGACCAGCACTGAAGGTACGTGCTTACATGCACAAACTTCTAAAAGCAACAGGAAACTGATAACAGCCATGTTGATAAATTCCTAAAGACTCTTTATCTCCTGTAGGCATCAAGTAGTGCTGGAAATCTTGGAGTCCTAATCCCAGTGATTGCTGTGGTGAGTAGCAATGTGCTGTGATGTAAGTGCAAACTGTTGCCCCTTTAGAGACAATTCCTATTCATTTGCTTCAAGATGTGTGTTAAAATACCCACATAGAGTGCAGTTAAATGATCTACATGAGTATTTGATGTCTTACAGATGAATCCACGCTGATAGTTAGCTTTTAACTCTATGAACAAATATTTACCTTGTCAGCTGCAGTACAAATATCTTTATCACCAGTTCACTGCTGATTTTTTTTTAACAGTCTATTTTCTCTAAGAGATCAATTTTGAGGCGACTTGTTTCATTGTATTGAAATATTAATAGTTTAAAGTGGGTTTAAGTGAAAAACCTAGTAATTAAATAACAAGGTATGTTTTTTTTTCTACACCAAAGCTTTCGTCTTGTAAAAATAATGTGTGTAACGAGTTTAGGTTTAATCACAGAAATTCTTGTCGATTGTACAGAAGTGTTATGTATTATTTCATTATCCCCGTTCCCGTGTTGTTCATCAATAGTCTTTCTGCAATTATTACAGTACAGCATGAGGGTAATGACCGTTATGTAATTTCATTTTTTTGAGTACACTCCTCCACTATCGTCATTGCAACAGATAAAACATTAACAGACAGATAACAAGCATTCATTGAGTCATTCAAGCTCAGCACTTTAAGCAATATGAAGGAGAAGTGTAAGTATTCAGTAAGAGACTGAATACACATAAAGACACATTACTTTTTACATTTTACATATTGTACCAATGGAAATTAGTAATATTTCTGAGGTTCATTAAGACTTAGTTGGCAGTTCTGACCAAAGATGGAATTTGTAGTGAATAGTTTAGCTGTTTGTTAAAGTTTAGCTCTGTGAGGGATTGACCACCCGGCCCATGAACACAAGGCAGTCTGTGCGGTGCTCGTAGATCAGGAAGAGGAAGGGATGATCCACGGTGAAGCGGATCTGAGAGGAGAGGGGCATGAAGCCCACCTGGGTCAGAGCAGCAGCTTCGGTCCCCTCTTCATTCACAGTGATGGTTCCCTGGTGCTTTAGCTGCAGAGAGAGATCAGAAGGCATTTTGAAATAGTTAGTAGGGATTATTGATTGCAGTTGATTCTATTTTGTTTTGATGTTTGACTTTAGGATGAGTGTGGTTATTTCTTAGTAACATCATGACTGATTTAGTCTGACTCACCCAGTTTATGGCAACCTTTTCAGAGGTCATTCCAGTGAAATCTCCGCTCTCCTGGAACAAGTCAGTGAGACCCATCTCCTTCAAATTTTCAATCAAGTCATAGGTCTGCTCCAGTTTAAACCGAGGTAAGACAACCTCACGAGTCCTGAAGGGAGGCATAGAGAAATTTCCTCATTGTATAGCTCTTGAATTTCTACTAGGTTTAAACATTTTAATTATTTTCCCCCAGGCCATTAACTATAAAGGAGCACCCGTTTAAAAAGTTTATTGTATATTCTTATTTACAGTGTGCTTCCTCAACGACTGATTAGTTTGTTGAAAGAGCACTGCCGACCTGTTTGTCATGTTTGTGAGCCACTTGTTGACAACGGTGGGGGAGATCTCCTGCTCCAAGGTCCTCATGCCAGTGATCTTCCTAGGCAAGGCAATGAGCATGCTGATGTTTCCTGTGTATGGGAGCTGAAAACAAGTCAATCATTATTATGCAGCTCAGCTGACTTGTTTATGGATCAGTATGCATGTTTGACAGGAAGTTTTTTTTTGAAAAAGCTTGCCACTCTTCAGGCGCCAAGTTAAAATTTCAAATCGGTCTGAGGCCCCCCCACCTGTAGGATGTCACACTCAAGTTCGTGGTCGGCAGCAGCCAGATAGTTCCCCTTGTTGGTCATCATTGGCACGCGTACATTTGTCTTTTCATTGATTCTGAAGTTGCGATAGTGAGTCATTTCTTTGGGGAATTTCTGTTCCCATGTACCTGTTTATACAAACAAATAAGGTCAAAGAATCATACGTTTACTTTCTGATTCAAATAACCAAACAAAGCAGACAGGTGTGCTGTAATTTTACTTTCCTCAGAGTTCTGCAACATTGAAATCACACGCATCATTTGAAAGTAGATCAACAGTGTGTCTTTGTTTTCACCCACCTTTGAAGTACAGGTAGTTGAGCAGCATCAGCACCATATTTGGGTCCACACTCTTGAGTGGTTCTCTGATCAGCCCTTTGGTCAGCTTTTGGATGCGACGGTTGGCCTTTCCCAGAAAGGCAGGGTCCCTGAAGTCCACCGACTGCGGCTCTGCAAAATAATAAGCCTTTGTCTCTGCACGGAAAGTATCTTTCACTGAGACATTCTTCTTTAGGTAGACATCATTTACAGAGCGTAGCGTGTAACCAAAATTCCTCCTGAAGAGCCTATGTGTCAGCTTCCTGAAGAGCTTGTGCACTGTTGCGTTGACGTAGTGGTGGCTAGCATCAACAAACTCAGCAAATCCCAGAGCTTTGTAGATCTGATCATGGGTTCCAGATCCTGCCCCTAAAGACATCATCCCCATAGCGATGGAGATTCCAGCTGGTGCTAGCAGGATGTTGTCAGTCTGGTTGACGTCGTTACGAAGGCTTCGATAGAGATTAAAACCAAAACGGGCATTGATGATGTTGAGGCGTTGGAGGCGGGAACGACCTTGGAACAGCCGTAGGAGTCTGGCACGACGAATCTTTGGGTCGGACACTTCAGCAAAGATATCAATGTCTGGGGCTGGTGTGGCAATCTCATCTATCTCATCCCCTTCACTGAAAAACATCATAAATTCATCATCCAATCATTCGAAAGTTGAATCACTCTAGATTTGTTTTGGTATTTAGTTTTTAAACAATTTATCAAGCACATTACATAAAAGCATGTATCTATTTTTATGTGTATACATCCTATATATAGTAGCTTCATATGCACTAATATAGACATATATCCCCAGCACTGATAAGAAAAATATCACCAACACAAGTGTATAAATGTTAAAAACTGTCTCGCTTAGGCCTTCTATATGAAAATATGTTTTACTTTATTATTTATATTAGAAGTTCTTTTCTCAAGCGGAAATTTCTGATCTAAACTAACAGAAGTAAAACCATGAAAACATACTTGTAATCATCATTGCCTGCAGCAAGGATCTTATCAAAATCAATATAATCTTCATCCTCAAAACCATCAAAAACAAGGTCATTAGTGACAGTGTTTTCTTTGTGGAACTCCAACGGAAGGGCCTCTATATTCAATTCCTTCTCTGGTTCAAAGCCTCTGGGGTCTGGTTTAGAGTCAGTGAAGTGAGAGCTGAGGTCTTTGATTCCAGCCAGGGATGGACTGACCAACAGACAGGCCACAGAGATGACGGTGATGACCCACATCCTGAAGGCTGAGGCAGAGGGAATGGGCATTTAGTATAGCCTAGTTAATGGTGTGTTCAGCATTTAGTAGATTTGATTTAAGTACGTTTTAATAAATCTGTAGAAATTAAATAACGTCTTCACTGGCTAAAATTAAAATTTTTTTATGTGAAATTACCTTAATAGCAGTCTGTAAAATGTCTTACCTTAACTGTGTGCTGGTGGGAAGTGCTGTGTTGCCTCTGTCTGTAGGACTAAGAGCAAAAAATTGAATACAGAACTGAACTTTGATGTGGGCTCCTCCTGAACAAATAGACCAGATCAAACAGACCAAAAAGTGCTGTGACTGACTAAAACCTTTAACTCTTCACAATTCAGCTGTTAAGAATATTTAATATTATTTAACTATTAAAGGGCTAATAGTACGGTAAGATATGTTTTGCAGTTGTTTGTTTATATATATATGTATGTTTCTATTTGTGTTTGAAGGAATTTCCATTTTACCTTTCCTATTAAATCATTTTAACTGAATATGATTACTTGTGTAATAACATGAATCGCTTTACTTTTTTCACCCTTTTCCTGCGTCCCTTTTTTAAACTCACAGTTGACCAGGAGACTTCCGCCAATCAAAGAGGCAAAGCCCCGCCTCCAGAAGCTGTTCAGGGACTTCTGGCTGTACTCTGTGGTCATGGGTTTTGCTGTAGAAGGATCAGGTGAGCCAGGGATGAAGTGTTTTCAGTATGCTGCATGTGAGGTAGAAAGTTCTGCGCTTCTGCGCTATATCTCATAAAATGAGTGGGAGCGGATATTTAAAGGTACACTGCCTGGTTTCGGTTTAGTGGCGAATAGATTCACCAAATCACAAGATCTCTTCCCCGTACACTGTTGATTTTCTGAAATTCAGCTGTGACCTGTGTGGCGTTTCAAAACATGAAAGTTCCCACTGCCATCATTTGTAGGTCACATATCCTGTTGTTTGTTTGACCAGCCAATCGCAAGAAGAGTTACAATAAGTTGTGGTGATAATGTGGTGTATGTACCTTTAATTAATTACGCCAAATGTGAAAAAAGCTTCATTAAATAAGAAAAAGATGGATGTTTGCCTTTATCTATCATCAGTATCAATCCAAATATAACCAAAAACATACATAGGAGTTGTTGTTCATACCTTAAACAACCTATCCAAATTGGAGATATTAGCATTCCATCATACCAATATCAGTGTCGGTAATTGCAGTTCAGCTCAGTATTTTTGTCCTTTCAGGGCTTTGGCCAGAGGAGTGGTATGAAGGCGTGTGTGAAATTGCCACCAAGTCTCCTCTTCTCACGTTCCCCAGCGGAGAACCTCTTCGCTCTGAACTGCAATATAACTCAGCTCTGAAAAATGACACAGTAACACCGGTACAGTGTTCAAAATCTAGATTTTTTTCTTGCATTAGGGTCCTTCAAGGACTTCTTAGAACAGCAACGCCAGGACCAATATTTAGATTGTTCATTTCTGTTCTCCAGGCTGAGTTGAGCGAGCTGCGGGCAACCATCGGCAATCTCCTCGACCCACCTCCTGAAGGATCTGCCCTTATTAACAAGCTAGACTTTGCCATGTCCACGTACCTGCTCTCAGTCTACAGATTAGAATACATGAGGTCAGCTCCATTGCGCTTACAAATCCAGCTTACATCCAGCTTTTGTCAATACTGTGACTGTAGATTTACGCTTTTTCAAGTCTGTCTTAAAACAATAGTCATGTTTGCTTGCTGTAAATGTTCCTCCTGTTCATACATGCCATTGTGAGATCTTTTCCTAACGCTATTTTAATGTAAGTGATGGGGGCCAAAATCCACAGGCCTCGTTCTATGGACAAGTACATTCCAAAGTTTAAAGGCTTTTAAAGCTAATATGACTCTTCAGCAGTCTGAGTAAGACAAATCAAGTTTGGAATGTATTTTTGGACAGAAGTTGATTTTTGTCCCCCATCACTTACATTGAAATTGTTTAAAGAGGGGATCTCCTTAGGGTCTGAATGGACAGAAGGAATGAATACAGCAAGCAAAGTATGTTTCAGTGTATACATAGGCCTGACTATTGTTTTAAGATAGACTTGAAAAATCTGAACCAATCCTTTAATATAGTGAGGTGTGATTGTGAAACTTTCCAATTTCTCTCTTTCCTTTTGCACATTTTCAGGATGCTGCGATCCAATGATCCCGACAGGTTCCAGATCATGTTTCGATACTTTGAAGACAAAGCCATCCAGAAAGACAAATCTGGTGAGGGCTTTATGCCTGCACACCTCTTGCTATCCTTTTCTTCAAGCTGCAGAATTCATTTTCTAAAATTCCCCCTTTAACTTCTTAGGCATGATGCAGTGCATTATTTGTGTTGGCGATAAGGTATTTGATGTCTTTCTCCAGATGATGGCTGAGAAGGTAGGTAGCATGTTTTCTTTTAAGATTTTGAATAATAACAAGCAATACCTAAAGGTCTGGACATTTTTCTGATCACAGATTTCGTTCTTCATGACCACTGAATAAACCTTAAAGTGTACTTCTCATTTTTGTAGCCAAAGACCAAAGACCATGAGGAGGAATTAGAGCGACACGCCCAATTCTTGTTGGTCAACTTTAATCATACCCACAAGAGGATCCGCAGAGTGGCAGACAAATACCTCTCTGGTCTGGCTGAGACGTGAGTAATAATCATTCATTTGCCTCGTCTGCTTCCATTTTTTCATCACTTTACACCTGTATTTTTATGTCCCTCTACCTTAACCAGATTCCCCCATCTGCTTTGGAGTGGTCGTGTGTTAAAGACCATGTTGGATATTTTGCAGACACTCTCTCTGTCACTAAGTGCAGTAAGTATAAGCAGAGAGCCAGTGTGTGGTGCCAGGTTGTTGGTTTGAATCCCTATAATGAACAAGAACATCTTAAGGTGGAAAATGAAATAATGTGGAATATTCTCCTCTGGTGCAGCCTTTTTTCAACATCGGTAGTCAAAACCTTAACACAAGGGTTTTTGTGGTTGAAGAAAAGCAGAGTTTAAATCATTTTTACTTGAAGTGATTGTTTACGAACCCCGGCGAAGTGTTTAAATAGGTGCAACTAGAAGCTTTAATTGCAAGAAATTTCTTCTCTGTTTATTTAGGACATTCACAAGGATCAGCCATATTATGACATTCCAGACACCCCCTACAGGATCACTGTTCCTGACACTTACGAAGCCCGAGAGGTGAGTTTGAGTTGTTATTACACTTATGACCACTAGGGGGCAGCACAGTATTGTTTGTAAACACAGTAGTGATCTCTGTCTTCCTTAGTCTGAAATTTTTTTGGTTAGTGGAATCAATTTTTCAGCTAAATTAAACGATGTAAGATTTAAATGAAAATTAAAATAAACTGTGTAGCAGATGGCCATATTACATGTTATTTTATATTATGTTATGCATAATAGACATCACTAAGAAAGGGCTGGCTTAATTTAGCAAGGATGTATTTCATTGAAATTTAATATCCGCTAGCACTCCTGTAATTCATTCAGTAGTGTTGTATCCTTATTTCGTTATCTCATCTTAGAGTATAGTAAAGGACTTTGCTGCTCGCTGTGGTGAGATCCTTAAAGAGGCAATGAAATGGGCCCCTTCAGTCACAAAGTCCCACCTACAGGTCAGTTTCTTTACCTTTATGTTTAACAGAGGCATGACAGATTTGATTGAAGCAGTAAATTTGATTGTAGCCTCTATTTCCTTATACGGTAGTTTTAAAAAAAAATATCTAACAAAATTAGGTTGTACTGAAAGTATATCTGAGAAAAGTCTTTAAGAATCTTTCTGAAAGTTGAGATATTCAAATTCTAAACATTTACCTTATGTTGGTCGTTTTTCTAATTTTAGCAACACATCGGCTACAATACCCAGAATTGGTGATCTAAGATCCCTGATTAGTATGAACTGTATAATTTAGTGTTTTGAAAAGAATTGTTGTATATTTTGACTTAAAAGAGGATATTTGTCTATCTCAAATACATAAAAACATATCCCTATTGTTCTATTGTTGCTTTTCCTTTTCCCTCTTTCTCCCTTCTGACTAGTCTTACCTGAATGTTATGTATAATGCAGGAGTACCTGAACAAGCATCAGAACTGGGTGTCGGGACTGTCCCAGCACACAGGCCTCGCCATGGCCACAGAGAGCATACTGCACTTTGCAGGCTACAACAGACAGAGTACTACACTTGGCGTGAGTCACAGACACACAAGTGGGCATCCATACATGTTTGCACACTAACGCTTTCATATCACCACAGTTATTCTCTCGCAAATCTCAGATTTACCCCAGATTGAGGACAGAGGAAATGACATGTCACAAATTAATAGCGAGGTCAGAATGAACTGTCTTAATGCTTGTTACCAGTTGCATTTTAAGCATATTTAAAGACCGCAGAACAAAAGTCAATCTGTCACCTTAACAATACTGTATTGTTCTAAACATTGTTTACATGCACATTATTAAAAGCCACAAAAACACAGCACAGTATTTGTTTTTTTTACAGTTTTACCAAAGATTCGTTTTTTTGTAGTAAGGGAAGTCACATTATTTTAGAGCAGTGGAGGATGTCTCAGGAAGTGACAAATGCCTTGTCACTTTGTGAGAGATCAAGAAGCCAGAGGCACTTTTTAAAAATACTGTACTCGGAACATAAAGCAAACTTTAAAACTAGATTGTTTACCTACAAATGGCCTCACAGGCTTGTTGAATGGATGCTTGTTAACATTTGTCTGTCCAAATCGCATATTTGTGTTTTATTATATGTTTTATTTTGTATGTATTCTATAACACTGTAAACACTGGGAGTCTTTTTGTTTAGTTGTTTACAGTACCATATGTCCATGTGTGCATGCTTACTAGTCTGTGTGACATTATTTTGCTTGCTATGCATTTCTTTTGTGTTCTTTGGCTTGCATTCTGCTATATATGTCTTTTCATTTGCTTCATTTGTTGTATTTTGTCTTTATTAAACTGCACCGAACTACCTACCTGGTTGCTTGGCTGGTTTACGGATTTGCTGGTTACCTGGTTACTTACCTGCAATGGACGGGTGGGTTGGTTGGCTGGTTGCCCATTTGGCTAACTGGTTATGCTGGTGCTGTCCTCCACCATGTGGCCAACCATAGGCTGCTTTCCCTCAGGTTGGTCTCAACACTAAATACAGAGACAGGCCTCAGGCATGACAACTTGCAGTATATCCAGAAGTTTTACAGTGCAGCTACGTATCTTACTTTTCAAGCTCGTGACTGAGTGGCCCTAAGTGGCCCCTTGACTCTGTTTTTTATTAGACCACCCAGCTGACGGAGAGACCAGCATGTGTGAAGAAAGACTACTCCAACTTCATGGCATCACTCAACCTGCGCAACCGCTACACAGGAGAGGTGTCTTAATGTTATAAAAATTACGATGATAAGACTTTCCTGGACTTTCTGCATACAGTATGGTTCATACTGGTCTGTTTACGTGCTGTCTAGGTGGCTGGTATGATCCAGTTCTCAGAGGCGACTCACAGCCAGTCAGACCTCAACAAGTTGATGATCCATCAGATGACTAGTGCTCTGGACAGAAAAGACCCAGAGGCCTTCACCCAGACCATGTTCAAGATGGCCGCCCTGCTTATAACTACCAAAAGTGAGCAGCTTTGCCCTCATTTAATTTTATATATTGAATGTCTTTCAGCAATAGTGCCCATTTGTTTTTTGTTATAATTCAGTCATGGTATTTTTCTATATTTTGTCTTTGAGACTGCGATCCTCAGCTCCTGCACCATCTTTGTTGGTCTCCTCTGAAGATGTTTACAGAACATGGGATGGAAACTGCTATCGCCTGCTGGGAATGGCTCCTCGCTGCACACAACGGGTTGGAAGTGCCAGTATGTATATTTATAACTTTTCATAAAATCATATGAAAAGTGAATGCCCATCTTGGTTCGACATATATTGTATATATAGATTTAATTCTTATCTTCTCTTTTCCGTCGGTCTAGTTCATGCGTGAGATGGCGGGAGCTTGGCAGATGACAGTAGAGCTTAAGATGGGTTTGTTTTCAGAGGCTAAAGTAGAGGCCGGCCCTCTTGCTGTCTCAGAGGAGAGTCAACCTGCACCCTGTGCACCAGACGTCATCCCTCACTTTCTCTGGATAGAGGTCAGTGACACTGAGACATAAACTGCTGCTTCGATTTCTTGTCCTCTCTATAGCCAACTTATGTTATTGTTAAAGTTGTTTTGAACTTCAGTATCCAGAGATCACATACCTTTGTTAGTAAAATACACAAAAATACAGCATGCACATGTTCACCAACACACTGGGCTGTAGTGCTCTGCTACTAAACTAAAGGGACATCCTGTAGAATCATTTGCAAACCTCCCCAACATGAATATATGTTGGCTTTTTTGTAGCTTCAGGAGTTCACTACTACACTGAGCTTGTCCGATTTTCACTTAAAAAGTTTTTCATGAAATGGAGTTGAACTAATTATTTTAAGGATATAAGGATTAGAAACTGTCACCTCTTTATTCCCTCTTTCTGTTCTCCCTCCAGTTTCTGGTGCAGAGGTTTGAGATAGCCAAGTACAGCAGTGCTGACCAAGTGGAGATTTTCACTGCCATTTTGCAGAGATCTCTGTCTCTGGGTGTCGGAGGACCCAAAAGCAGCCTGAACCGACATGTTGCTGCTATTGGACCAAGATTCAGGTACTGTGTCTCAATGTTACAACAGCAAAGGGGTTTAATCATAAATGCTGTAATAGAAGCTGTGAGAAATACTGAATCCCAAACTTGATAAGAATATTATATCATCACTTTGCTTTATTTCAGACTGCTCACTCTGGGTCTGACTCTTCTTCATGCTGATGTTGTGACAAATTCCACCATCAGAAATGTGCTTCGAGAGAAGATATATTCCACGGCTTTTGACTACTTCAGGTAAAAAAAAAAATTTAAATGTGTTTTGTTGACAAAAAGAAAACTCTATTTTAGTGTAATTTAAAGCTGACTTCTTTGCCATTTCTGTCTTTGTGTAGTGTCACTCCCAAATTTCCCACTCAGACAGATAAGAGGCTGAGAGAAGACATCAGTATAATGATCAAGTTCTATGCCAGCCTTCAATCTGACAAGAAGTATCTGGCTGCCAACCAGCTGGTCCCCCCAGGTACAGCAGTTAGGAAACAGTGGCCTTATCTTTCATTAATAAAAACTAAATGAGCAACTTCTCACCACCCAAGAAATCTCACTTTACATGTGGATTTGATTGATCTTTTTTAAGTTTCTAAGGGCTGAATTTTCATCCCTTTTGCTGCCTTTTTTTTTAGTTAATTGCTTTTTTATTGCCTCTGTAGTTGAGGGTATGACAGCCGGATCAATGCAAAGACCCAAGTTTGTAATCTGTGATGTTATACTAATGTGTTAACTGGATCTGAAACCGTAAAATTTGCAAGGAAATGTTCAGAGATTCTCAACCTATCAACATGAGCTTGATTACATTGTTCTTTTGTTATACCCACAAGGGCAGTGTAGTGGTTACACCACCTGGGCTTTTTTGTTTGCATTGAAGGCCCAGGTTACAGATTAGGGAGCAGGCAAAACATCCTCTCTTGTTTCTGTTGGAGAAGGAAGTCAGAATGTATATATTCAGTCCAAAATGTCCTCAGAGAGCTTCTTTGTCAAGAAAAGAAGCATATTTTCTCCACAGTGACTCACTTAAAGCCCTAATCATAATCATTTCCAAAATGAAGTTGGTGTTCTGGGTCTTTACATTCTAATTTCCTTGTTAGGTGGATGATGGATTTGTTGGGAAAATTAATAACATTTTTCTTTGTATAGATCCCCAAGACATGTCTGTGAACAGCCTGTCTGTAGTGGCAGTGACAGATAGCCGGAGTAGTCTTGATGCAGCGGTGGGCCAGAGGCAGCAGGTGGCTCAGGGGTGGATCAACACCTACCCTCTGTCCTCTGGGATGTCCACCATATCCAAGAAATCAGGTAGACAACACACATAGCGTGTGAAACTTTCTATGCTGGAACCCATCGTATGCTGCAAAGGCAGTCAGTGACACTGAACCCCTTATACCTCTTATTAGTTGAGAAATAGGTCTTCATTAAAAGAAATTTCCTCTGCCACGATGTGTTGCTGATATATGTATTGCTCCTGTACTGTTTCAGGACTGTCTAAAAAAAGCAATAGAGGCTCTCAGCTGCACAAATACTACATGAAACGCAGGACTCTACTACTGGCTTTACTGGTATTAACCTTTTCTCAGCTTATTCTCAACTATTTATATAATTTATATATATGGTAATGAAGAAAGAATTGCTGAACTAGTGTTGGTGTTAAATGTTTTTTGTACTTTTGTATTGATTAAGAATGCTAATGGGGGTGGGGCTTTGGTTGGCGGCCTGCATTGCTTTTTGCTGCAGTTTCTGTTTTTGATGCAGCAGAATTAGCCAGTGTCAGACATTTTCGATTCCTACAAGTAAGATAAGGCTTGATCATCCAAATCAGCAAAAGCTCTTTATACCACTACTTTTAGAGCGCAGTACTGAAATTGAAATATTTCTTAGTTAAACAATCGCCCGTCTCACTCTAGGCCAGCGAGATAGAGCGGCTGACAACGTGGTACAACCCATTATCCACTCAGGAGCTTGCTATTGCTACTGAACAGTCAGTGGAGACCAGCATTGCAAACTGGAGGTCCAAATACATCAGTCTTACGGAAAAGCAGTGGAAGGACAATGTCAACCTGGCCTGGAGCATAGCACCTTACCTTGCCCTGCAGCTGCCTGCCAGGTACAACGAGAAACAATATGCATTACATTTTATCAATGTCAAAGCAACAGTGTATTAGATTTTGTCTGACAAATTTGAAAAATTGGCAAAATTTAATAATAGTATCCCAAACAATTTGGTAAGTTTTAAGCCAAAATCCATAACTCTCTACCCATTGTTGTCCTGTTTCTGGGAGAAGTAATTGAATGATGCTCTAGCAACAGCACAACAAACATGAGAGAGAATTCAGCTTTGCACTTTGCACTGGCATAATCTCATACTACTGGTGCATGTAAACAGCTACTGTTTCTAGCTGAATGAAAACATCCTCAACAGGCCAGCTTAATGCTTTATATTACCCCTTTACTTAATGTGCACTTACGATATTCGTCAAAAAATGGCTGATACACAGTGTGACTTAGTTACAAGCCTTTGACTTAAGTGATTTTGTTTTTGACTAAAGAAAGGTGGCACTTGGACCTGCGAAACATCAGTTTTATCCATACACACATGGAGGCTCATTACACGACATGGGCAATTTATTTGAACAGAATAAGTTATTTATTTGGGCATGCTCCTTTTCAGTGTTTTTTTTATTTGTTTCTCAGATTTAAAAACACAGAGGCTATTGTCTCTGAGGTGACCCGTCTGGTGCGAATGGATCCAGCTGCTGTGTGTGATGTTCCTGAAGCAGTCAAGGTGAGGTCCTCCGCCTGCCACTACAACCCAACAGCCTGGTAGTTATGTCTGCCATCCTTTTGTAAATGGGTTCTGAGTGGAGGTTTAAGCGGCTGGACAAGATGGAAAGTAGAAAATTCTATCTCTAATATCTCTAATATCTATCTCTAAAGTATAATGAACCCCTCATATTTTGTGACCAAATTCTGCTCATGCATGTGCGATCCAGTAGGCTTCCTTTTCTTTTTTTATCTATGTATTCTAAGGATTTGTTGTGACTTAAATCCTTTCAGGGCCTCATTTTGCATTTGAATATACAGTATATTGAGCCATTACCATCTATAACCACAACTATAGATTCAGTTATACGCTTTCATCTTAATAGGCAGGGATTTTTTCTGCCTGTCAGAGTTAATACTGTGGTTTCATTGAGTCTTTGAGTCTGTTAACTCTCTTTGGCTTTAAGCTTTTAAAAAATTCACCCATGACTTTTCAAGTAGTTCATTTCTTGGCTTTTGAAGTTCCCACTACTGCATGTCTGTAAAGTTAACAAAAGTAAATCAGAAGAAAAAGTTTTTGTCCCCTGATGTTTTGCTTTTAAGTAGGCATGTACTGTCACTTGAGAAATGATGGTGGTGTTAGTCCTTTTCGTTTAGTTCTGCCTGACTGAACTCTTAATGAGCCTTTTACCTGCCTAATGAAGAAATCAGGGGAGGCAGAGCACAGCCTTCCCCAAAGGCCACCATAATTTAGCAGATAATCCTCCTTGACATGTCATAGTTGTTTAATCCAGTCACTTTAGTACTTAATAAACACAGCTTCTTCTGGAGGCTAGTTAATCACACCATCAGGCCTGGGGTCATAACCTTGAATCAGATTTCTGCCATATTTGATGTGGAAATATGGATCCAGTGATACATGCTGCTCATAGAGTAGAACCTATTTATGCACTGATGTAAATGTTACCTAATATATTTTTTTTATCTTTCTTTCTTTCTTTTTTGTTTTTATTCAGTTCCTGGTGACATGGCACACAATTGATGCCGACTCTCCAGAGCTGAGTCATATCCTGTGCTGGGCGCCAGCAGATCCTCCGACCGGCCTATCCTACTTCTCCTCCATGTACCCTCCACACCCCCTCACGGCCCAGTATGGGGTCAAAGTGCTCCGTTCCTTTCCTCCTGTACGTTCATACATACACAATCAGCTGTTGTTGTTTTGATGGATTTTTTTTTTAACCCAATTACCATTATTTTCTCAAGTAGCATACAATATTAAATACCATAAGCACTGATTTTGCTAAAATTTTGACAAATAGATTATCTTCTCTGTGTTCAGGAGTCTATAATTCACACTTGTATGCCTAATAGTGTAGTCTTAAACACATGCTGAAACAGTATCTCAGACAGCAGTGATAAAATTTGATGGAACTGTGACTGATAAGCCCAGGAGATGATCAAAGTATTTGTAGGGGACTGTGTTTTAATCATATACAGTATTATTTTTTTTCTTCCTTGTAAAACCGTTTTTTCTCCACTGTTTCTAGGATGCCATTTTGTTTTATATTCCTCAAATCGTCCAAGCGCTTCGTTACGACAAGGTAGAATATCAGATTTTCTCACTCAGTGAATGCATTTAAAGCCCACATATCCAAAGAGTAATAACTTAATTTAATGTCCCCTATCTTTCTTTCACCTTACATCCTGGTGTAGATGGGTTATGTGAGAGAGTACATCCTGTGGGCAGCTCAGAAGTCTCAGCTTCTGGCTCACCAGTTCATCTGGAACATGAAGACCAACATTTACCTGGATGAGGAAGGAAACCAAAAAGACCGTAAGATATCTCTGTTTCAGAATGTCTCTCTCTCACTCACGCATGCATATCAATGCACAGATGTACAAACCCCTGGTCTTCTCTTTCCCTGTAGCTGACATAGGTGAGCTGTTGGAACAGATGGTGGAGGAGATCACTGGTTCACTGTCCGGCCCGGCCAAAGACTTCTACCTGCGAGAGTTTGACTTCTTCAACAAAATCACCAACGTGTCAGCCATTATCAAGTACGAACACGCTTTTCACTTTCTAAGGAACCATACTGTTGAGCACGTTTTAGGCCATTAATTACAATCACATATGCTATACATGCACACTACACACGCATCTTTTCCCTAGATACCACACATTTCCTACCTACCAAGCAGCATTGGCTTCAGTTCAATATATCTATTTGAAGAGACTTGAAACATGCTTGAAATGAGTATTCCATCAGTCAACACATTATACTACATTATACAATCGTAAATTGAGGGGTACATCTAAGACACCAAACTTTGCCGAAAGGCCTCAGAGTAGCACCACACTTTAACTTTTCTGTTATTTGGACGTCATACTTGCTGAATAACACTAATCTCTTGGTAATCTTTAAGGTGTTTATGAAGTGATGAGTGAGCTTTCCCCTGAGCCTACATGTGTTGTTCTTTCCCTGCCTTGCACCAGCTTGATCCGCCACCGAAATCCCCCTGTTGTTCATTTATTTGTCCATAAGTTGGTGTACTGTCTCTCTGATTATGCACTGGTCCGGAAGACATTATATGCTGTGTTCCCACTGCCCCTGACTACCTGTCCACCAGTGTGTATACTCTGCAGCTGCTGAGTAGTTTTCCGTCAGGTCCCATTATTGCTAGCTCGCACAGAGAGTGTTTTTTCAGCCCACTAGAGGCTGACAAGATTCCCCTCTGCCCTCATTACAGCTCTAATTGTAACATGTCAGGAGAGAAGATTCTACTATCCCCTGGCTTCCACTCTCAATTACTTTCTACCCCAGTGACTGTCCTCTGTGAATAACAGCAGAGCCTGACTGTCACTTGTGGTCTGGAGTCAACCAGTGAGATACCCATGCATGCTATTCTCAGTAAAATCAGTCATAGAGGTGTGGAAACTGTTCAAGTTGTTTTTTTTCTTTTTGTTTTTTATTGTCTTCATCAGGCCTTTTCCCAAAGGAGAGGAGAGGAAGAGGGCCTGCCTAGAAGCCATGTCACAGATCAAAGTCCAACCTGGCTGTTATCTTCCAAGTAACCCAGAGGCCATAGTTTTGGATATAGACTACAAGTCTGGGACCCCAATGCAGAGGTGGGCCTCAAAAACAATTACAGTAATGCTTAACAGTTACCTGAATTCACACAGAAATGTGACAGCTTCACTGAACCACTTCTAACTCCTCATGTCACTGTTTAGTGCTGCCAAAGCTCCCTACCTGGCCAAATTCAAAGTTAGGAGGTGTGGAGTCAGTGAGCTGGAAAAAGAAGGTATAGTCACTTTAAAAGGGACCTACAGTAGATTTTACACTTCTCAAATTATGCACGGACAAACAGTGTATCATGTCATCTTCCCCTCAGGTCTGCAGTGTCGCTCAGATTCTGTGGATGAAGTTAAGAGCGAAGAAGAGGCCAAAAGAATCTGCTGGCAGGCAGCCATCTTTAAAGTGGGAGACGACTGCCGACAGGTCTCCATCTCACACACCTCACCTTTTACTTACCACACCGCTATCACTGCTGTTGATTTCATATCTTTGTTTGGCTCAACTTAAGTATTTTAGCTAGAATTTCCATGTATTACCATTTAGTCATTTGTGTTCACAGGACATGCTGGCTCTTCAGATCATCAGCCTGTTTAAGAACATCTTCCAGCTGGTGGGCCTGGACCTCTACGTGTTTCCTTACAGAGTGGTGGCCAC
This sequence comes from Xiphias gladius, assembly GCF_016859285.1. Lineage (NCBI taxonomy): Eukaryota > Metazoa > Chordata > Actinopteri > Istiophoriformes > Xiphiidae > Xiphias > Xiphias gladius. The sequence continues at coordinate 8,923,870 of NC_053418.1, read as the reverse complement.
AGCCCCTGGAGTAAGTTCATACAAAACTTTTCCTATCTTTCTCTTTATTACTTCCTCACAGGAGCTACTGAATGTTCATAACAGATTTTCTACTAGGATGAAGAAACCACAAGTCAAACTTTCCCTGTAATCAAACGCTTTCTCATTTTCCCTGTTTCTGTTTTCTCACCGCAGTGTGGAGTGATCGAGTGCATCCCGGACTGCAAGTCACGTGACCAGCTGGGCCGACAGACAGACTTCGGCATGTACGACTACTTCAGGAACCAGTATGGAGATGAATCCACACTAGCTTTCCAGAAGGTAAATGCCAAATCTCATAACCTTGTTCAGGCAGTTCCAGTCATCAGTCATTTATACCTGTACAATTACATATACCATTTTCTCAGTGCTCACATAGTGTATTTACTAACAGTTTAATCTGATATTCCTTCCCACACTTCTCTTTTCAGGCACGGTACAACTTCATCCGCAGTATGGCAGCTTACAGTTTGCTGCTCTTCCTGCTGCAGATAAAAGACAGACACAATGGCAACATCATGCTGGATAGCCAGGGCCATCTCATCCACATTGGTGTGTATCGTGCGCATTTCCGTGGGCATTTAATGAAGTTGATGTTTGGCCCTGGTGTAAATTTAGGGCTGTACCAGACTTAATTTTGTCTAAGCTCAATCAGATAAATGGTTCAGTATGTGTTTCCTATCATCCAACAAGCCTCGACCTATTTTCATCACTCCACTTGCACAACTGCATGACCACATGATAATAGTAAAATAATAAAAATAACATAAACGATAACTTCATATCATGTAAAAGTTTTAAGCCTCTGCAACCTGACTTTTATACTTGACTAACTCTCATACTAGTAGAAACCAATGGCTGCGTGGAAAGCAGGAAAATGCATTCAGAAATCTAAAACACTTCTAGTATCCTTTGGAAATTGATGGGTACCACAGTTTGTCGTTCCCAAAGTGCATCCAAACAGTATTAAAATTATAACCCTTTGCAACACAAACCTTTAGTTTGCATCTTTCTGACTGCAGTCTTTGTCTGCCCTTTTGAGTGACTGAAGAAAAACGGTACAAACAGCAGTGCTTCTGATGTCCCCCTTTTTGAGTGATTGTATCTGTATGGATAGGGCCAGACTTTAACCTCATGCTGCAACATGATACTGGAGCATTCAAAAAAAATCCTAAGCTATTTGGTTTGTGTGTGTGTCTGTGTGTCTGTGTGTGTGTGTGTGTGTGTGTGTGTGTGTGTGTGTGTGTGTGTGTGTGTGTGTGTGTGTGTGTGTGTGTCTCCAGACTTTGGGTTCATGTTTGAAAGTTCTCCTGGTGGGAACCTCGGCTGGGAGCCGGATATTAAGCTAACAGATGAGATGGTGATGATCATGGGTGGCAAGATGGAGGCGACACCCTTCAAGTGGTTCATGGAGATGTGCGTGAGAGGATACCTGGCCGTTAGGTGAGCATGTAGAAGTTCTGAAGAAATCGTTCGCTGAACATTAAAGATGGCTAACATGTAACATTAAGACAAGTTCCCCTGTTGACCCAGGCCCTACATGGATGGAGTGGTCTCCTTAGTTACGCTCATGCTGGACACTGGCCTTCCCTGCTTCAGAGGACAGACCATCAAATTGCTCAAGTGAGTCAGGCGTGTGGACGTGTCTGCATATGTTTTCCAATGTGAATGTGAAGAAGCAATGTGAAAAGGCAGTTTCACGTCTTTTGCTCATAGTCTCTTTCGCCACATCTAGGCAGCGATTCAACCCTGGTTTGAGTGAGAAAGATGCAGCTTCCTTCATCATCAAAGTCATCCAGAACTGCTTCCTCAGCAACAGGTCAGTGTAGTTTACATATTTTTCTTTTATTCTTGTTGATATTGGTTTCCTGAAAACAATATTCACATTTGTCCGATTGCTCTTCTCTGTCTTACAGGAGCAGAACCTACGACATGATCCAGTATTACCAAAATCAGATCCCATACTAAACGTCTGTGCCTAAGCATGTGCAAATATAGGCTGGTACATAGCGTGCATGCGTGCGTGAGTGAGTTTGCGTGTGTGCCTTTATTAATGTTCACCGCTGAAGATTGTGGCTCATTGTTTCTGCTGATTGTTGGATGTTCTCATTTGTGTTTGCTTTAGCTTCTTGTTTCCTCTCTTACCATGTTTTCTTTATATTAGTAGTCTTTTCCGTTATTTATTATGTTATGTTGAAATCAATGTTGTTATTAATTATTATTATACTATTGCACTAGCATCGTGACTTCTGTGCACTTCTCAAAAACTCTTGGTTATCTGCACGTTCAGTATATACCTTCTCAGAGTTTGTGCCAATTTTAAATAATTTGTAATGTTCGTGAATGTGGATTCTTAAAGCTGTTGATTTTAGATGGGGTTTGAAATGTAATTGAATACTTGAAGTAGCCGAAGTAGACTGGTTTCCGTTCTGACCAATGTGGCCTATTCTGTCATCTCGTACTTGACTGTACTACTGTGCTTCTCTTTTTAATGGACCAGTCTACAGTTCTTTGATCTGCGTCATGGTACTCGTCTTGTATTTAACAGTGAGACTAAAGACATTGGTTATACTGTCTGCATTTTCGGTTCCATATTCTGTTACCACTGGTGAAATGATGCACACAGGTTCTGGGAAACACCGGGGCTGTGTTTTGTATATTCAGCATTGCCAAAGGGGGAGTGAAGATAATGGACATAAATCAAACTTTTCTATTGTTTGTGGATGAAGGTAAGGCACAGGTTGAATGTTGGGCAGTTGCATGAAGTTAAGTGTTAACTACCATGTAGCCTGTGTCCAATGTGGCTTTTGGTGAAAGTCATTTTAGTAATCCAAAGTGCTGTGCTCCATGCCCATATGGTTAGCTTAAGCCTTTATGTAATGTTACTGATTGTAAAGACTCTGCCTCTCTTTGTACATTTATATCCATGACTCATTTTTTGTCTCCTTTTCTGTCTTCATGCCTTTTGAATGAAAATGCATAAGATATGAAATCAAATAAAGATCTATTAACTTAAGGGGCACTGTCTTATTCTTGATGCTGATGGTTCACTGTAAAAAATATGCTCCTTACTGAAGACAGTTAAATTCAATGGTATTTTAAGTTGAAGGCCTCATTGCCCGGTATAGCCGTAAAAGATCAGTGGTGGTGGATCAGTTGGGCTTTCATATTACAAAAAAACAATAAAGGTTAAGGGAAGGAAACCAAATTAGAAAAAATATCTAAAATCTCTGATCTTTGCAGGTTTCATGGAGCTTATATTTTTGAAATGCCCACAAATGACCCCTACTTCACAACCCAAATCTCTACCCCCTCCTGGTATGTAGCACATGCCAGTTTATGTTAGAAAATGTGTGCCCGCAAACTCTTAAGCCCCCTGCGTGCTGTATTTTATATATACATCCACCAGAGGGCGGCACATAATAACCTTTAACCTGTTTCTAAGTTCTTGCCAGTTCTGGTCGATTCAGCTTTCAGCCATGACCGGCCTGAAACCAAATCGGCTGCTACCACCGCATTCATCCTCATGGTGTGAGGATGGCTCAGTAATGTCGGGAAACATGTCTGAAAGAAGGCTCAGACACTGCAGCTGTTAAACTCTCTCCCCGTCAGATAATGAGCCTTGGCTCGAGTGAGCCTCGAAGCATGTACAGATGCAATGAGCGACTCTGCTTTTGAAGAGGAACCTGCCCTCTGACAGCAGCATGACTTTAAATGTATTCGCATGTTTCTGCTGCTGTGAAACATGTCAGTCTTTTTTGAAATACTCTGTATATTCTTGCAGGAAAAAAGGTCATGTTAAACAATCATGCTGGAGAAAGACTGAAATAACTGAGGCTTATATTATCTGAGGAATGAGCCGACGTAGTTTAAGTCAACATGATGGAGCGCAAACAGTGAAGACAGATGGTGAGAGTGAAGGAAAGAAATCCCATGACAACATGGGATCTCTTGACTGTTCGTGCTTTGAGTTCTCACATCTGATACACTGGCGGCTTTAATGAAAAGCCTACAGATTTAATTGAAAAGAAAGCTGCTGATGGTTGTCTATGAGTGCATTCTCGATACTCCATTTGGTTAATATTTCATTGCAGATGTCCGGAGGGGAAACACCTTGATGTATTTTTGATGAGATCAGATCACTGACTGTCATGGCTTCTCCCTGTGTTCCTGCAGGTGTACTGGTCTAATCCCTGTAGCTTCACACAGAGTTTCAAATTCAAGGTAGGCGTGTGTGTGTAGGCGTGTGTGTGTGTGTGTGTGTGTGTGTGTGTGTGTGTGTGTGTGTGTGTGTGTGTGTGTGTGTGTGTGTGTATACAGCTGGCTCGGCATTTGTGCCTGTTTGAGATCTGAGCAAAGCCTTAGGACAAAAATACCACATGCAACCTAAAGGATTATGTTGGCTCACAAATCATGAATGAGAGTTTGGACAAAGTTTTGTTGGCATCCATCTGAAATTGCGGTGTCATTCAAGTTCTTGTGTAATAGTTTCAGGGTAAGACTTGTTTTCATGAAATATCTTTTATTTAATCTTAAATTTTCCTAAATTATACTAGCAACGGCACACATCTGTTCCTCAAATTCTGTCATTAATTACAGGAATCTTCTCTGTGTTATAGGTTTGTTTCACATAGACAAATAACAAAACAGAACAGCAAAAATAGACAAGATTATCAACACAAACTGTACAAAGGAGAGAAAGAAAAAAATGCAAGAAAAACAGAACAAACTTCAAGATCCTGAATGACACAAAAAGGTGACAACACCACATAAACAATGATATAGATGAAAATCAACTTGACCTGGATAATGATCAGGCAGAGAGATAAAATAAGAAATAATATACAGATAAATATTCCAGTGCCTTGCTGAGTTTACCTGACTGATAAAATGATGCTGAGAGCTCTGAATAACTGGAAAAGTATTGAATGTTCGGGTTTTCACTCTACATACAAAGACATACTGATACTGACAGTGTGGAGTGCGGTGAGTGTTAATGTGTGTCTCTGTCTTTGGGTGGTATATGCTAGTATGTGGGTGGTGGTAGTGTTGGGGGGGGGGGTTGATCTTTGAATTGTCAACATATGTGAGTGATTATCCACCATGCACCAACTGAGGTGTTTGTCTTCGTATTAGCTCACGCATGAATCATATAATTGTGTAAAAAAAAACCAAAAAAAAAAAACCCACCAAATCTAAAAACTCTCCGTCTCTTTGTTTTTGTCTCCCATTCTATATATTTACAGACATATACTGTAATTCCACATATCCCTGTTCATTACATGTGGTCAACTGCAGGGCATCTTGTGACACATTCAGGCTTCCTGAACTGGTGCGGCCGCGGCGCTGTATGCCAGCCATGTGCTGTGCAATAATTAACTCTTCTCTGAGCTGTTCCAGTCATTTAAGCGGTAAGGAGTGAAGCTGAGTAGAAAGAGCTGTTTGTCCAAAGGCCAGAGGAGACAGTCAGGCCTATTGATGAGATGCTGGAGCTAATCAGGAATAGTGGCTGCCATGCCCTGAATAGAAGCGTTGATGTGTTTTTTTTTGTCGGAGAAGGGGAACCAGTGGCATACAAAAGTCAGGCTGTCCCTTTTGCCACTGCTGCCATAATCAGGGTGTTTTTATTTTCACATCACTAGGGCATCAGATAAATCTGAATCTTGACAGTAATCTCTGCTGTTTGGCTACAAAAGATACCAGCATCGTAATACTGACATTTGGCTGTAACTGCAAATGAGATTGAAAAAAAATATCATCTAAGGAATAGAAAGTTTTGTGATTGTAAAGGAATAGCTCAGCATAGGGGGGTAACTTTACAATTATCCCACTTCATTACTTAGAGTCAGGCAGTGGATGTCTTTATCACCTCCCCGTGATTGATATAAAAATGTGTTGAACCATGATGTTAGTATAGACTAGCTCAAATCATGGATGTTTATGGGGACAATTGCAACTTTTCTTGAAAGTCACTTTTAAATTTTCTCTCATGATGGATAGCTGGTCTGATAAAAACACATGTTGTAATTTGCATATATATTAAGTCACTAATTTCACTGTTAACAAGGAATAAGCTTCTATCAAACCTCACAATCCATTCTCTGATCGCATACATTCACAGTCCCACCACATGTGATGGATAAATTATACACATTTTGAGGAATAGCTCCAACTCTAATGTGACCGGTAGATTTTTGTATGTACCACCCTCATCGATATAAAAAGTGATATATAAAGTGGACAAAATATGAGTATATAACCCCTCTCAATACAGCGCAATACAGTTTAACAGCACCACAAACTACATCCTCCAAAATGATCACAAAGTTGAAAAACACGTCTCTAAAACTGTTTCAGCAAAAATTGACCATTACAACTTTCATTAAGGTAGGATTTATTACATTGAATGTTGTTTTTTAGACTGCATTAGTTTTAGCTGGGTGTGGCTAGTAAAGGAAGGAAAAGCTGTTCAATCCCCCCCAAACTGAATCATTTCACCGGCGCCATTTCATTTAGCGGCTGTGTTCTGCAGTTTGCTTGTGGCTGGGGGGGCAACGGCAGGGTCATCCTCTCCTGTGCAGTGCTGCCACTGTTGATGAGTTGTGTTATCTGAAAGTGGGATTACTTAAGGGAGGGGTCGGAGCCACAGGGTTAACCAACACAGAGTCACTGTTTACCTGCGAGCTAAAGGCCAGTGGGCAACAAGTCCGGTACATTTAAACACGCAAACACACGTACGCGCATGCAAACAGAGAATAATACACAAGTACAGTTAATCCAAACAGTAAGACTAAATCCATCATAATGATTTAGTTCACTGAATTCAGTACAATTTGCTGCATTAGCATGACAAACCAGTGTTTTATACAACTCCTCTATGCCCCCTCTATAGAAGAAACTTTCCCAGAACTCTCTAAGGGCTTGTCAAGACACACACTGGGGCCAAAACTCTCGTTTTTCCTTTCTCTCTGCCTTTTTTCTTTCTGTTTCTTGGTGCCCACGTGTTATAAGCTATTGGTCATGGGCTGCTGAATGGGCCCCAGTGTTCGCCCTCTCCTTATCGTGTGACCTTTGATCTGTTTGGACAGCGTGACCAACAGAGGCTGCAGGCAGAGGAGAGACAAGAGGCGCCCGAGTCAGGGCAGAGGAAACCCGGCACAATTCAATCGTAAAGGCACTAAATAAAATGCAAGAATAAAAAAAAAAAAGACGCATCTATGACATGCCTCAAATGCATATGTATGCAGATGAAATGAAGATATTGCATGCTATACATATGGCATTTGTAATACTTTTTCAGGGCTTCACTGGGGCTCTGCTAAACTCTGTACTGACCTCAAAATTTTATGCGTCACGGCAGAGCCTTGCACTTTCATACATGAGAGATATGTCACACCTGCACTACCCAGCCTGCACATTGATCCCAACATCAAGAAAACTCTGTTGTCAACACAATTGTTTCTCCCCAAGCTCCTTTTCTGCGGAGTATCGTGGCAACACTTGTTTGCATTTGGAGAAAGTCCCTGCTCTCAGGTGTGCAGTGTAGGTTAAAATAGACATTCAGCCTTTGCCCTCTTCATTCTTTGTTGTTCCTGCGCTCCCTGCTGTCCTCTTGTCACCCTTTTATCTCTGCCGCCTCTCCTGCCTGTCACTCGGCGCTTGATGACTTATTGTAACGGTCCTTACCTTTTGTCACTGCTCTGACTGTGTGCACTTTACAGTTGACCATGCAGCCTCATAACAGCCATGCTAGATGTCACAAACAGAATTGTCTGGACAGTGGATTTTTACATTTAAAATGGAAACCAGTTGCACCTCGTTCCTATTTTCTCTCTTCCTTTTTTCTTTAAAACATTTTTTTTTCACATGCTGGACACAAAGCAAGTAAAAATCTGCAAGAACAGCAAGTGACTCTAATTACTTGTAGTAATCTGTCTGTTCCAGCGTATATGACAAATCCCATTCTTTGTCATCTGGCTGTCTTTTCATGTACTTATTATTTTAATAAGCATTTTATTATTCCCTTTAATACTTGTTATATACACATTTGTATGTTTTCTTGATTATACGCTATCCCTCTTTTTCTCTGTATTGCACATCCAATATTTCATTTTGATCTGACGACATGAAAGGTATGAAGAATTGAAGAATTAATCGGCACCCCACAGCATTTCCCCCAAACATTAAAACGGGGCTTCGATATGCATTAAGATTTCCCGACAGTGTATTGGCTGGTGCTAGACTGATGATCGGGAACCATGCAGTTGTATGTTTGCCCAGCAGGGGGCTGAATCAGCGTCAAACTGCAGGAACATCAGCACAGAAACAGTAAATCCCAAACAGGCTGGAAGAGCGGTGTATAAAATGAGCAAGACCTCTCTAAAACACACGTGTTCGTATTGTTATCATTGTTTAGCTTTTAAATGCTACAATCTAAACCATTCTCCATATTAACCAACAACTAAACATTTCTTTTTGCACGATGACCATTTTAAACTGAAAATGAGTGATTTTCTTCTTAAATCATACTTGAGTTTTCTCTGTGTGGCTGAATCTGATTAATTAAGCACTGTCGATGGCAACCAGGCAACAACAAAAAGCCTCTGCCACTCTCTCAACCGCCATGACCACTGTTGCCACGGAGACCCATTCAGATGCCCGGTGGTGACCTCTGACCTGAGGGGAGGCTGGTGAATGTAGCTGAAAGGGGCGGCTGGGCTGGGGCATCTGGGGTATCATCTGGTGCCTAACAAAGCCCCCTCGCCAGCTGGGGAGGAGGGCAGGAGATAGAGAGAGAGAGAGGGAGCTGGAGGAAGGGGCACAGAGGAGAGGGGAGTGGAGAGAAAGAGAGAGCACCCTTTTCTTCTTGCCCTCTTCAGAGAGAGTGGCCATTGACACTGCGCATCTCATTAAAATCTGTGCACCACCCTCTCCCCCCTTCTCTCTGGAGCACAGGGCCCAGGCAGCTGCCTGTCCTGCTCTGGCCATTCAAGCTCAAGTGCAGTCCACTGCAGGATAGAGAGAAAAAAGGCAGACAGAGAGAAGGTTGGGAGTTGGGGGGTGACGAGGGGGTGGAAGAGGCCTTGGACATATGCCGCCACCACCACTGGGATTGGAGAGGCTGCAAGGAGAAAGGCATCACTCTACTCTGTATCTTAAAATGCTTTCTTTTTCTATCTTTTAAAAACTTTAAAAGATGTGAGTCAAGGTTGTTTTCAAAAATGATGCTGATCATGACTGTGATGTGCACAGAAAGAAACAGCTTTCCATTTTGAATCACCTCTTAAAACACTGCATTCCCACTGTATGATTTCATAGCCCTCCTTGCTTATTAAAAAAAAAGAAAAGTCAGTCACAGCATGAATCCCCAGTTTGTTATTTTTTTTTCTTGTTCATTTTTGAAAGATGTAACTGAGCCCAAGTGCGATGTGATGTCAGCAAGGCGGCAGACATGGCCCCATCCATGTGTAGATGGACAGCAGGATAAACATGCAAACAGCTGCTGGGTGGCAACATGCGTAATCACAGACAGCAAACAATGACACACACACCCGTCGACCTCCCAGAGCCCCTCTGGTGTCCCTACACCCCTGAAGGACATTGTGGACATGCATGGGGCTCTCTGAGGGTCATGGTCATGCAATTTGTGTGTATGTGTGTGTGTTTGTGTGTGTGTGTGTGTGTGTGTGTGTCTGTGTGCGCGTGTGTGTGTCAAGCCGGGAGAGCACAGCAGGACTGCTGTCAAAACAGAAAATCTGCCATGGGGTGCAAATGGTGGGGGATCTGTAATGAGGGAAGGGAGAAATTACTAATATTAGGGGCGGGGCTTAAACTGGCGGGTGCTATGCTAATCGGATGATAACACTGCAGGTACTGAAGAGTGGAGCGTAAGCGGAGCCCTAATTACTCAGAGGAATGTAACATGTCTATATGTGTGCACACATTCATTTGCACACACATACAATTTCTGGGCATGTGATTGTTTAAGGAATGAATACGGAGCTGATAGACTGAAGACAACGTGTATCTCGTATCTATAGAAATCAGCTCGACTCTCCTTTCTCCCTTTTTCACTCTTCACAAGCTAGTTTGGATTCCTAAATTCAAGGGTACAGCAACAGAGCCCCCTGTCCCCCACCTCTTCTCTCTTCCCTCTCTCTCTCTCTCTGTCATCTCCACTGATGAATGGGGCTTTGCGTGTGGATTTTAATTACTGCTCTGGCGAGGTGGGAATTGGCCATGCATTAAATTGGAATGAGACACATTTTTCCCCTCAGCAGGGGAAGGAGGAGAATGGAGGGTAAAAGGAGAAACTGGTTACTGTATATTAATTGAACCATCCAGTGGCGCAAACTTCTCGCATAACCGTGCAAGGCTAACGAATAAAGGAGCTTGCAGTGCACATTTTTACATGCAGGAAAACTACGGATGAGTTACTGAGGTTTACTGGGAGGCTCTGTCAAATTTAAATTGGGTGACATCTTTTTTCTCTGTCAAAACCATAGCATTAAGGTGAATTATTTTATGAGTTAAAGGCCTGTCGGCTTTCTCTCTTTGGGTTGTAGGAATTTAGCCAATCTACTGTAAGTGGTCGAAGTTGTAGAGGCAGAGCACTGCAGGGCTCTAGCTTGGTTGGCAAGGGCATACTGTATACAGTTATGATGAAGGTCTATCTGTGTCAATTACCTCTGATTAAAAAGGACATTGCATAGGTCAAATTCCATTTTGCAGTCTGCCAGCGCAGCTTGGCAGCATCAAAGAAAATTGAGCTTTGAATCCATTCAAACACACGCACACACAGAAAGGCTCATATTGCAGGTGTGGTGGTCAGTGGACCAAGGAAAACACTAGTGGTCCATTTTGTGTGTTTTTTTTTTTTTTTTTCAGTTTCAGGAAGGGAAAAAAAGAGCCAGTCTTGGTTTTCTTTGCCTGAAACAGCATATAAAGCACCTGACTTTAGGGCTAAACAGCATTGATGTTAAAGTTTATGACCGGGACGTTACCCTTTAATGGCTGATGAAATATAAAATCTCTTGAGAACCTATAGGGTAAGGTCAGTGATACCAGATTTTACAGTATGGCTTGCAATGTTTCACTTAAACACACTGGTGGACTGGGGGGTGGCCTGAGGACAAAATAAATAAATAAATAAATAAAGGTGAAATTGCCCTCTAAGCTGCCCCTACAGCAGGGCAAACATGATAAAATACCCTCTAAGTTGCCCACACAAACATAATTTAGTTCTGTATTGGTTGTCTTAGTTATGGGTAAACCCAGATAAAATGCCCTACAGCGCCTCTATATTTGACAGTCTGGATGGAAATGCACTATATCAAGAAAACGTGATGGTGCCCTGTAACGCCACAAGCGAGAAATTATTATAAAGTGTCCTTTAAATAAAAGAAGATGAAATGCAGTGGCCTATGAGTTGCCAGTGTAATGGGGTGAGCTGCAGGTTCTGTATGGGTGCTCTTCTAGGCAAGAAAAATGGAAAAAGTGGCATTTAGGGTGCCCCTAAGTCTAAGATATTGAAGTGCAGATTAGGGTGCCCTTTCAATGGAAAAGAAAAAAAAAAAACACAATTAAGTGCCCTCTAAGGTGCCCCCATGTGTGAGAAAACATGATACCATGATGAATGCCCTTTCAATGAACAGAAAACATGGTGAAGTGCCCTTTACGGTGCACTGCATGGGAGAAAAACATTGTGAAATGCCTTTCCAGTGAAGAACACGAGATACTGTGCCCTATAAGACACCCTTACAATGGAGCGAACTGGCCATTATTGTCGAAATGAATGTATCCTTGTATCCCATTCCAACTGAATGATGGTCTGATATTTTAGCTGCTCTATCAGGATGCTGTGCCAGAACAACAGTGCTTTTACTGTGGCATCTCAGGTTGGAAATTTATATCATGCTCAAAATAAGGTAGCTCACTCTGTAAAGAGGGAACAAACAACAAACTGTACTAGTAGTCACATGATGTGGCCCTGTGTTACCCTGATCCAGAGCAAGCAACTTAAGTAGTCACTGGTGCACAATGGATTAGGGGATACTGAGGGCCCGCAAAAGATTCACGGTTTGTGTCCTCCAACTCCGGGCTGCATTTTCTCCGCCATGTTTGCAGGAGCCTATGAAATGTGGCAAAGTCAGCCTGTTATATTGAATTCGGTCTCGGAGTGTTAGCCCTGGATCCAGAGTGTTACACCGTTGTGTCTTGCGCTCTGGTCATTACCTGTAGAGTATTGGCTGTTACCTGAATTGGTCCTCTTTAAAAAGTGAAGTGCTCTATTCCCCCTGCAGACGTTGTTTGTCATTTACAGTGTTAGACACACATAGCCTCATGAGAAATAAAATCAAATGTGACGTTAGGGGGAAGGAATACACTATTACAATATACAGTACTCAAACAACTCTTTCTTGCTCCAACAAACCTCTCCATGAAGACATTGTAGATCTGTGCGAATGCAAAAATAATATTTTCATATTGATTTGTAATTCCCAGCTGAATTTAGTTAAACATGTACACAATCTGGTGCAATATGCATCATGACAAAAATAAAATAACATACCAAAAACTGATTTTGCAGATCTGCAGCTCCAAATGACAGTTTGGAAATCAGTTTACTGGCATCTAAAGAAACTGCAGACAGCACGCTCATTATTAACAGTGACTTAACTACAGCGACATTATACAAACACATACCGAAGGCAAGAGTTTGATTTTTAAAAATTACATTTGATTAATTCCTTTCAGGTCGAATTTGTTGTTGCTGATGTTCAAGAAAACAGATCAAAATGTCACTTTACACCTGTGGATAAAGATGTATGTCCTCTGTATTTTTTCTTGGAATCTGATAGCTACAGTCACCTGGAAAGATGTCCTTTTACAATAAACGTACACACCGTGATTGTTTTATAGTCTGATCCCAGTATTTTTGGACTTAGCGTACTTAACCTTGACTACTTTTAGTTCAACAAAAATTAAATATGTAGGCTACTGTAAATGATTCAATATATTTCTACCATAATTTCATTCCTAGTTGCACTGGGGGAGTGTAGACTCAAAACCTCTGCATTTCTAAGATCATGGCTACAGCCGTGTTTGCACCAGCGTTCAGACAAAACATGGGCCTTTCATTCTTCCAAATTAGGCAAATGTACAGTACATTATCTCAGTTGGAGAAGATGGACACTCACCCCATCCTGGGATTCTGGCTGAAACAACATGTTTAGTAAAAAGCAGCCTGACGTAAAGCTGATGTGTATGTTTAGAGCTTACTTTTCATACACGAATTGAACTGTATAACCCTTTTGAGGGAGAGCAACTACTTGTAATCCAGAGTATCAGAGCCAGTAAGCGTTACTTAAAAAGAACTTTTCTATAAATAGTATTGACATTGTTCCGCTCCGATTGATAGAAGATGACTTTCGACCAATTGTGACATCTGTCAGTTGGATATGGTTGGTGTGAAACTCACATCGGAAGGTAAGACTTTGAAGTGCATATCTTATGGCAGTGTTTGCCTTCCAGAAATCTAAGTTGCTCTGACCAAAAATGATGGAGCTGAGTGTAAAACCCAATATCACACACATTTTCTGTCAATTATTTACTGTCTCTTGATAAGACCATGACCCGTAGTATCTCCTGGGAAGAGGTCGTTGCTTTGACTTCGTCCCAGCTGTTTTTAGGGGATTCATAAAGTTCTCTTGTCTTCTTAGAGTAGGAAGCTGAGAGCGTCCAGCTGACTGTGGCTCTGGGGCAAATACAGCCGCACATGATTTGATTGGAGGTTGCAGGGGTCAACACATAGGCATCTGTAGTCAGCTGACATACTGAGCCACTCTCTGATAACAGGCCAGACGGGCAAAGGACAGGAAAAGCATGACCTGGCAAACAACATGTGACCCCAACAGAGATCTTTGTCTTTTTGTCCTTGTTTGTGCCTTTTATTCTCTCAGACTCCGTCTGTCAGTCTCCTCTGAAGTGGTTTACGCTCAGCTCTTCTCAACCAAGCACCCCTCTTCTCTCTCAGTATACTGAAGCGGAGTGCTCCAGAGATTTCTTATTTTATTACTGATTTGTTGTTGCTGGGATCTTTAGCATTGCTTCCTGTAGCATTGTTTCTTTTTTTTGTGTCCTTTTTCTTTTTGGATTATTCCCATTCTTAATGCTGGCAGTGTTACTCCTCAGATGTTTGTTGTTGTAGATTACAAATACCCAGCCAAAAATTGCAATCAGAAACAAAAAGTCAAAGAAAATTCACCAGTATTTTGTATAACCCAAAGGTAAAGTAAGACACTTTTAAGTCAGCTGCCTCAGACCCATGACAATGCACAAATAAAAGTCCAGTAAACTCCAGCACATACTTTTCAGATCCGTCTAACTGTCAAATCAACACTATAGCAACAACTTGTCTGGAACATTTAAACACAGTGAATCTATTGGATTTTTTTAATTCAGTTTTGGTTTACAGCTTTTAAAATCCATTAACATGTTGTTAAATGAACTATCTCTTCAATTTCATCCAGCGTTTAAACTGTCCTATCCTTTTCATCTGCATATTATTTCATTGAGAGCAGTTATGTTTATGTCTCCTAAATTACCATCCAAACACCTTTTCTCCCTCTGGCATGCTTTTGAAAAAAGGTTTGTCAGGTCATACTTAAAAAAGTCTTATAATCTGATCACTATATTTCATAATAACTGTGATGGAAAACAGTTAACAGTTTTTAAACTCGCTTTAATCTTGTTAAAGTCATTTGCCAAATCATCTTCCTTATCCCATTAACCCAGCTCTAATCCTCAGATTATAAAAGGAATACACAATGACTGACAAGTTTATTCTATCCTCCATTTCCCAATACAATCAACTTTTTCCACTCCTTTTTCTTCCCCTCTGCTTCTGCTTTTCCCTCACTTTTTCCTTTCTCCTCACCTCCTCTTTTTCCCACTGCCTCCCTCCCTCCTGCTCTCCTTCTCCTGGCCTGTCTGTTAATGGAGTGTTGGCAGCGAGCCAGGGGAAGCCTTGCTCTGTAGGTCTTCCCTCCTTGGCAGAGCTCCCAGTATGTGTGTTTTTGTGTGTGTGTGTGTGTGTGTGTGTGTGTGTGTGTGTGTGTGTGTGTGTGTGTGTGTGTGTGTGTGTGTGTGTGTGTGTGTGTGTGTGTGTGTGTAGCGCAGAGCTCTCTCATAATCACTGCCATTCAGCACCTCGCCGGAGTGTGTCGGTGTTTACACGAGAGGGGTCAGGGAGCAGGCAACAACTCTCTCTCTCTCTCTTTCACTTCTAACACATGCACGCACGCACACACACACACACACACACACACATGAAAACAAATGCATGCACACGCACTCGAATAAACATGTGCACAAACAGAGGTCAAGGAAAAAACAAGGCACATGCTAAAAAAGTTACAGGTATGCTCTACTCTCTGAAACTCTCATCTTGATGGGAGACAGGGAGAGGTTGAAAAGTTCTGCTAGAACACCGATGACTTTATTCTTTCTGTCCAAGATATTGTCAAATTATTTTGCCAAATAGTTTATTTTATACCATGCTCATGGAAAACACTAATTTCTGCGTGGTTGTTGGGCTCTTCAGTTTCCTGAAGGACCTAAGTCATAGCCACACTCTAAATCAGCAGGGTACATTAAACAGCTTTAAAGGGTAATTCCTTATTATAACTTTGATCTTATTTTCATGGCTTTACGCATCATTCCAAATGGTAAGAATAATATAAAACTCACCGGGTTAATTGTTGAGATCTGGGCCAAGTTTTACACCGATATTTTAGATTGATCCGTGGCGCTAGGCCACTTTTAATTTTTCCCTTTGCTTAGTCCCACGCAAGTTAGACAGTTTCACAAAAACAGACGATAAATACTAAATAGATAAATAAATAAAGACTGACGTACTTTAAGCCTAAAAAGTCAGCCCTCCGACCCTCAGGCTAACTCAGAACTAAGAGCCATGTTTCCATGGTAACAGTAGGTGACGTCTGCTGACCCGTCATGCCAAGTGAGAGAAAAAAAAAGAGCAAAACATGGCTAACAGTTTGTGTTGTGCTTAAGATATTGTTGTTTGAGTAATGAGAAGGGCAAGATTTTTTACATAGTGCAGTAACCTGTGGGAAACATGCATCAGTGAGTAAGTTGTCAGTCATCTTTGTTTGCTCAAGGAAACGATCCTGAGCCTGACAGACGAGTACTGAGCCCTGCCGCACTAAGCCAAGTCAAGAGCTAGAAAGCTGTGGGCACCAAATGAATTCAGACGTCTATCTAAGGTCTGACGAGTAGTTTGATCTAAGCCGTAGTCAAAGTCTATCTTCGTAGACCTGGCCCTGGCGTGGGAAGGTGGCGACACAGCTAAAAAGAAGTCTGACAGGGCAAGAAATACAGGTGGTCACGCGATCATACAGGTTTCACAAAAAGCACCAGGTTAGCAAAATTCACTTCAAAGAGAAAAAAAAAGTCAGACTGTAAAATTATGACCCAGACCGTCTGTCATAATCAATGACAGTCTACAGTCCCAGTTCAGCTTTGATCTACTGTGCTTGTAGCTGTGCACAGGTACAGTGTTCATGTGCAATAAGGGATTATAACCAGCATTTTTGGCGCATTCACTGTCAGCTTTGATGGTCGAGATGGTAAAATAATTTGTTCTAATCAACTATTTGAACACAAATATCTGTTTTTGCCACGTCAGTGGTTATTATATACGTGTGAAAATAGCTGTTCTGAGAAAATGCAGACTTGTTAAGTCATTTGTTTTTTCAGATGTAATAAAACCTCTTTGTTTAACATCACTTGCTTGCATGTAGATTATTACCGCATGTGGCAGGTTGGAATTTATGTCTAGACGCGGAGTGATGTCTGAAATGGAGTTGGAAACCCGTTGAACCTCTGATTTATCTACGTCGCCTTGAGCAGTGCCAAATACTGTAGATTAAAAAAAACCTGATCTTTATAGCTGTCTACATAACGATAAAGTCGACCAAATTTTCTTATGGTTTTTGCTGCCTTTGTGAGTCTTCCTTCCAGGTCAGCATTCAGAATTCAACAAGTCGACTAACAACTACAAAACTGTGTGCACATAAACGCATTACTTCACAGCTTTTAGCCCATCAAACTGTCTCACAGAGCTCTGTGTGCAAATGTGCATGGAAATAATCCTCGGCTGCAGTCATGAAAAGCTCTGGGTGACTTTGTCAGTAGAAGCATGTTAGTTACAGCTGGCAGCTCTCAGCGGGGCAATGTGTAACACAGGTTTGAATGTACAGCCTCACTTTGCTGACATTGACAGGTATTGTAAGGATGCAATTGTCTTTGCAGCAAAGATTCCTCTGGCATGGAGGAATGTGGCTCGTTCTCTCTCTCGTTGTGTCTGTCTTCTCTCTGTAAGCTGTTATTCTTTTTTCTCTTTCTCTCTAATAGCTACCCTGTGCACTTCCCCCCTGAGGGCCTGCGAGCCATTCCCTTTATATTTGCATGCTACGAGTGGGTGTGTAAGCAGTTCAACTGTCTTCCTGAATCTCAAATAGCCCTGGGAAACACTAGTCATCACAGGATGGCAATTCTGCTTCTTGGAAGAAGTATTGAAACACCTTCAACTGTGACATTGATTACCTTTGGGGCTGTCCAAACCCAATTACCATGTTACAGTGTTAGAAAGTTAATATTCATGATACTGGTAACTGACTTTGGTGTGTGTTGTTATTAACCAGACCACTGGCCCCTCTTCTACTGGCCAGTATTTGTGTGTACAGTATCTTTCTGGGTGTTTGCGTTCGCCTACATATGCCTGCGAGCAAACATGTGTGTAAAGTGATAAGAACACTTCCATCAGAGTGAAATACATGGAGAGACAGAACAATAAATAGAAAAAAAAACAGAGAGAGGAAAAAATACACACGTGAACAGAGTCTTTGCTCTTTTGTATCAGCATGTTTTACTGCCCTGGAGGTACATTTTCAGAAATAAAACAAGTACCACAAGTATACAATAGACTGGCTGCTGGATTTTTATTAGTTTTAATGTCATTTAACATAATTTATTCATAACAAATCAGATTTAGTTTGATTTAGTGACAAACACTATGAGGGGACAGCTCCTGCTGTGAGAGTGGCTTAGGCTGCATATATGTGACCAATGAAGTGAAGTCACGTCAGTCTGCTGTTTTCTCAAACTTCCTGCCTTCTCTTTCCCAGAAGAACTTTCTATTTAACCGTACTGAAAAACTAATTATGTGGTTATCTATCAGAAACAGAAAAATAAGATGATAAAATTAGGCTGACCCTAAATCATATACGAGCACAAATTGGGTTTATTGAAATATGTGTTGCTTTTTACAGGGGTTTCCTTTGCACAGATATGTTCATTTATAGAGAACATTCCCTGTAGGTAGTTTATGGTCATTTTGTGTTAGTGCTGAAGCAATTGCAATGCTAATAAATAAATAAAAACTAATAAACTAAACAGTCTTTACAATCATCTTATAATCAATCCTCTGTCTCCCAGTACTTCTCTTATTTTGCTTTTCTTCTACACTGGTGGCATTTAGACTTCAAACTCATCAGGAAGCTGCTTATACCAACTGGGTCATTTGCACCTAATGAGATCAAGGAAGGGTGATCCACGGCTGTGAGCTCGAGCTCCCACCAGCAGCACTTTTCTTTTCCATACATAATCATATACAGCACAACACATATTCCCTGGCCTTCCAGTCGTTTGTGCTAGATTTCTTTAAGGTACATATTACAAATGTGATGAAAGTGGAAGATTAGCATTACAAAATCTGTTTTGCATAATTAACAATATATAGACAGCTTGGCCACTGACGGGTAGGTTTTGGTTAAGGTCCAAAAACGCCCAGTCCCTCCCTTTATCTTCAATGTTTTCCAAGAAACAGCAGCATTGAGCTTAGAGCTGGTTTAGTAATTCTCCAAGAAGATTAGGATGCCTACTGCATGCTTGCAGGGGATTGGGCACACAAGCACAGACTCCAACAATACAGCAAGACAGATTACCTATCCACAGTGGCACACGGCTGAGCACAGCTACAGGAGAGACTTACTGCTGATTTCTCCCTCTTATAGACCTATATTTACAAGCATGCAGGAATTCATAAACACACATGAGGCAGGTCCCTCCAGATATACGGCACATGCATACTGTGCAATGCACAGACAAAAGCACAGATGCAAGTACACATACCAACATAACTACACACGTACACTTACCTTGCACAAACCAGCACCCAAGCACTTGATCCTGATCATCTGCTGTTGATCTCTTCTGTATGTACAGGGGTCATTATACATTCGTAACAATACATAGTATTATCTACGAAAACAAATATGTTCACATGCATGTAAATACGAGGCTTGTTTTCACCTCAGAGATAATCTGCTCTGGTGTGTAACGTTCGTTTACAGGGAAAAATGACAACCTTGGCCATTTGTAAGCCTGCTCCATTTCTGTTCGGGATTTCCTGCAATTCCCAAAATGCCTGTAAGCAACCCTCAGAGTGCCTGTTTCATTCAGCTGAGGGTTATACATGTAGAAAGCAGGTAAGAGCAGTAGTGAGAGAGAGAGAGAAAGAGAGTAATATACAGATTATTCAAATCAAAATGTCCTGTTGCTGCAGTGCATGCTGGTCTTTTGTGCCTGCACACAGTGGAGAAAATGGCTTTTATGATTTCTCTCTTTATGTACTGCTGAATATATGTGCAAAATTAACAGCATAAAAACAAACAACAAAATGAATTGGGAATTTTATTTATTTATTTATTTATACTCGTCTGCTAAATCATTCCTTCATCCCTCTAAGTAATGGTTTGTAAGTAAAAACAGAATTTATACATTTATATTTGAATGATTCCTCTCTATGTCAGTGGGGCACGCTTGCAGTGCATGCGGAAGCCTTAAAAAATAAACATTGCCCTCAGTAACTGCACTTATAATACGAGGATATCCTGTGGGACTGATGCTTTTTTTACCCACTGCTGTGGTTGCTCTTCTCCTAGAAACAAGCAAACAGAAACATCATGACAAGGAAAACGACACAAGTTTCCACATCCCACACCAAGCAACGGGAGATTTGTATGTAACATTACTTTATTACCATGGCTGTAGCCAGGTTTTTAGCAATTCTGAGGACATTAGTTTATGTTCGCCCCAATGTCACCCCCTACCTACCTCAGCTACTATGAATTAAAAATTCTCTAAAAATGCTGGTTTGATCTATGTTAAATGCTCAGTTACATCTCCTAAACAATTTTTATTATTTAAAATAAAGGTCTAAATGTTTTTCCAGACTGGCGAGGAAATACTGAATCATTTATTTTTGGCTCAAAAAAAGTAAACTTTAAATATTTGAGTCTGAACAATGCCGAAATTAGCTTATGAAATGCCCACCATGTGTACGGTTTGGTTGTTGAGTGTGAACTCTCCCCAGGTTACTAAAACCCCTAAATTCCCACAAAAAAATGAAAGAGGAAATGCCTTCACTTTCCTCTGTGGTAGTTAAATCCCTGTCTATACCATGAGCAGAAGCATTTATTTGAACAACGTGAGACATGAAAACACTGACTGAGAATTTCTCGCGTGATCCATTCCCTTCTGCACTGCTGAGGGAAAAGTAAACCCAGAGCTGGCTATGTTTCCCTCAATTATTCCCAACGCTGTTGTTCCTTACCACATTTACAACACTACTGTTTCCTATAAAAAATAAAAAAATAAAAAAATCGAATTGGAGTCTTTGGTCGAATAATGCAAACATATATATTCCACAACTGCCCATTCATTGACTGCACAATGTTCACAAAAGTCACACACACAGACACACACACACACACACACATAAACACACATAAACACACAAAGAGTGCTGGTGCTGTACTGGTGTAAGCTCTATCTGCATGTCCACATTGAGCAGTTCTGACCCATTCTAAGGGCTTGGAGTCCCAGAGGGCCAGCGAGGGTCTCAGGGCCCCGGTGGTTGAGAATAGCTAGGTGATCTATATTCATTGGCCAGCTTTGGAGAGGCCTGCTGTCATGGCCTCCCCACCCCCTATGGCAGACCAGACCAGGGACCTGTATGTGTGTGTGTGTGTGTGTGTGTGTGTGTGTGTGTGTGTGTGTGTGTGTGTGTGTGTGTGTTAGTACGTGCTCCTCATGGCGCTAATGCAGGCTGACAGAGATGAATGGAGCTGGACCACACAGTTTTCACAGCAACGAGGGGTCCAGAGAGCAGAGAGCAGAGGGAGTTATCTGCATAAAAATGCAAAGAGAGAAGAAATGGAGAACATGTAGGTGAGGCGAGATAAAGGAGGAGAGACGAGAGACTGCAGTGGTGAGGAGAGAGATGGAGAGAGAGAAATAGATGTGTGAGGGAAAGGAGAGACTAGAGGGGGGAGGATGCAGGTGTTGGACGGGGCCTAGAGAGAACAGGGGGGAAAGAGGAGGAGGGGAGGTACGACCAACTCTTCATTAGCACTGCATCTGCAATGGAGGTGAGGATGGGGGAGATTGTTTAGGTAAGAGGAAAGAGAATGGTTAAGACAAGATACTGAAGGAAGGCAAAATAAAGTGAGAGAGGAAAGAAAAGGGGGGAGAAAAGATGCACATGGACACTGGAGGAAGGCGAGCTAGTGAAAGGGTTTTACAGAAGAAGAAGAATAAAAAAAGAGGGAGAAGGTGAACAGGGCGAAAGGTTTGAGATTAGGGGGCTGGTCCCATTAATGTTAATCAAACAGCCCTGACAGATCCTAATGAAGGTTTCATAAGGAGGGTTATTCATGATTTCTCCTCATGCCCTCAGTGTCACATATCCACACCAGAGCTGGAGTGGCAAGAGCCAAAGGGTTCATCTTTGCTGTTATCCATTACTTAACAAGATCATTCACTCAATTTTCCCAACAGCAAGGATGGTACTTTAAAATAAATACAAAAACAAGAAAGATAGGGCAGAATCTAATGTTTCTATGAGCATGCTGGGCTCTGATTACAGCTCATAAATTCATATGTAGATTTGCAGGGATCTGAGTAACCTATCAAATTAAAAGGCTTCTTTGCTACGTGCTAACCCGCCTCGCATTTTCAGAGATATTTGTCTTTTGATTCTTTCCTGCTACTATTTTGAAAAGACACCACCGCAGATAAATGGTTCTAAAGTACAAAGTAAAAATAAAGAAAGTAAAAGTGATGGTTTAGAAGACATCTTGTGGAATTACATTTTACATTAGGGCAATTTTTGGTCTTGTTTGTTTGTTAGTTTGCCTGTTAGCAGGATCTCAAAAAACACTCAAAAGATTTCAATGAAATTTGATAAAAAGTTAGGTCACAGAGGCGATTAGGTTTTGATTTGTATAGCCCCACTATGTGGCCACTTATGAAGCACTCTACGTTTGCTTGTAAAGTCCAATTTGAGCATCTAATTCTGTATTTACAGCTTGGTTTAAACATGTGTTCAGACCACATGCCAAGCGACGTTTAGAGGCTGCACAATTGCAAATAGAGTCAATGCGATGACGCTGGAGGACGCAAATTCGATCTGACGAATTGTGACAAAGACAAGTCTTACTGGAGTTTGGTGAGTTCTGAGACAAGCCATTGTCTGAGCGGGATTCGTTAACACACAAATACACGCTCAACATGGTTGGGAAATAACCAAGGACTACCAAAACACTCCGGCGGTCAAAATTGTGTGAATAATGAAGGGTGAAAATTTGAATTCTGAAAGCACTTCAAAATTTGGGTGAGACACAACAGCAATTGAACTTTGAAATGCTGTTTTAATGCTTAGTAGATCCTTAGTAGTCATTGTGAACAGGACTGTTACATACCGTACGATGTGGGTATTTCCAGGCTCATAGGCTCTGTGAAATATTTAAACTTATAGCTTTGTGGAATGATGCGACCGTATGACCTACGATCATTTTGAGGTGAATATCCTGTAGAATGTAATGCTGAAGAGAAGAGCAGCTGCAGAATAAAACATAGGCAATTTATGTACAGTAAATACCTGTTCTGTATAGCATATTGAATGTGTGTCTGAGGGTGTGTTGTTCAGTGTTTTGCCAGATATCTGCTAGATCGGTCTTCAGTCATGTGCGTACACCATATCTGTAACGGTCGTGATAATGACTGTTTTGCTGTGGACGGGCACACACACGGTCCTTTCTGCAGATTGTCTGAGGTGGCTGCAATGTTGTGTTTATGTACCACATGCACCACGCTGGTTACCATTATGGACATGGGGCTCTCTCACCTCCCTCCTCGCCTCGCCACGATTAGCAGCCCTCTCCTGTCAGACTAATGAACAGGGCCAGAAAGCAGAGAAAAAGAATAGAGCAGAAGAAAGAGGAGAGGGGGGGGTGCTTATGAAAGAAGCAGAATGAGAGGGAGATTGCCAGATACAAGGAAGGATATTAATAAGGTAATGAAGTGAAAGGGGAAAGTGAAAAAACGGAGGCTACAGAAAAAAAGGGGTGATCAGAGGGGATGTCAGTTTACACAGTCATTTATGAGATCTTGTAGCGATCAGGTTTTATTATGACAGCGGGGAGAACTAAACCCTGACACTGAATGGAGAGGGCCTGACCCGCATATCAGACAGGTAGGAGGGGAAATAATACAGAAACATAAAATAGGAGTCAACATAGCGCAACAGTCGAGTGAGCGAGCTAACAGATCCGTCATTATTATGAATTCAAACAGAGTGCTATAGGCTGCAATAAGTGAAGTAAAAAGGAAATTTGTGTTGTACCAGATTAATTTGTTTCTGCAAAGACAGGCCAGTTTGAGTCAGATGTTGCAGATGAACTGTGGATAAACAATAGTGGACAGACTCTCCATCATGGTGATTCAGTTGAAGGGGAGTCCAACAGATTTTATACCGTTTAAAATTTGATGGATAAAAGAACATTTCTTTATTCTTTTGTGGTGCAAAAGAATAATTTTTCTCGGAGTCCAAAGTTGGTTCGTCAGCAATTTGTAGCCTCTTTTATACGCGAAGAGAGCTTTGAGCATTAGTCATTCTGCCTTTATAGGCTCATGTGTTGGTTTATTAGTTCTGTTGTTGTATCTTTGAGGACAACAGTGAAAATAAGGTATTAGGCTTTATTGTGTTTTTATCCTTGATGATTTTTAATACTGCAGAGAAGAGAGTTGTAGTGTATTTTTGGGCATCAGATCAAATAGATCAATAAATTGCGAGCTACTCTGTCATTTCCTGTACACACACACACACACACGCCATTTAGACCAAGTTCCTCCGCAATCCATTTTCCTCTAACATGATAACATGTTATCCTACTTCTTAGCACACAATTAATCAACACGTCCTTCTGTGATTTCTGAGACACATTAAAAAGCTGCAGAAGTTGCATTAATGCTGGTAAATGTAGGACTGGGAGACTGGGATTTTCCCATCTTTCAGTCAGCCTTGCTCAACACATAGCTGCACAGTGCAGCGCAACACCGCAGTCAGCCTTAAGTGAAACAGCGATGACAAGATTATTAAATCTGATAGCGCTGCAGATGTTGTGCTGCTGTATTCCGTGTTAAATGAAAAATAACCAGGGTAAGATGATAATAATGACCCCTGTAAATGCCCGACCAGTAAG
The DNA here is from genome assembly GCF_016859285.1 of Xiphias gladius. NCBI lineage: Eukaryota > Metazoa > Chordata > Actinopteri > Istiophoriformes > Xiphiidae > Xiphias > Xiphias gladius. The sequence goes on along the minus strand of NC_053418.1, from coordinate 8,899,223 downwards.
CGCCTATTGGTACAGCAAATGCACGCATGTACAATGTCAAATTTGAGCACTTTGAGAATTAATGTCCATGAATGATGATCAGGAATAATCCCATCAGGTTGTTAATAAATCATTTACTGCAGTTTCCCTGTATCTGGGCTAGATTAGTGGGGGGAATTCATAAAATGAGGAGGGGGTGATGATGGAGGTTGCCGTGGCAACACTAATGACACCCACTCCCTCTGTGTATGTGTGCTGCCTCTTTCCTCAATATACTGTGTAATTGTAGCTTGTACAGAGGTTGGTAGTGCAAACCCTTCCGGGGAAAATCTTTGATTTAACTTGGCATGTGTGTGTGGTGGTTGTTTGAAATTCTCAAGAGGATTATTCTACACGATATTTTTTGTTTTCTCTGACAAGACTTAAGATTTGTGATCTTGAGCAAGCCACTGGCAAATGCTTGAAATAAAAGTGCCGAGACTGTGATATATTTGAATGAATCACGCTTGAAAAAAAACTCTTACAACACTGACAATTGGAAAGTCTGCAAATCAGTGTGTAGATGTTTCACTTTCAACAGTGTTCTTGTGATGAAATTACTTCTAGGAATAGCACTTTAAGAAATGTGGGATTAAGAAGATCTTGTGTAACTTTATAAACTTTTATACTGCATTGTCACTGTCAGGAGAAAATTTGTTGATCTCATAAATCTCATTTGAGCTCACCACTGTGCATTTTGGAGTTCACAAGTGTCTCTTTTCAAACTGCTTTCTCAGCACATACAGTGCAACTGAAAAATTGAGAAACCACCAGAAGCAGACCTGCAGGGCTTTTCCAGTGAAAACCTTGAAGTGTGTGCGCTACTTTTATGTAAGTTTCATCTTCAGTATTTGTGTCTTCTTTTTGCTGAATGTGTGTTTACATATGGATAAATATACGGACGTCTGATTGTGTGTCTGCTCATTCTGGTGCTACTGTGCATTGATTAAAAAAAAAAAAAAAAAAGCCTTTTCCTGTGTGAGCTAAAAGCAGGTGCAGTGATGCTTAGCCCACATCCTTCTGACTTGGATGAGATGACTGAGGAGCCTGGGCTGTTGGCGTTGAGAGAGGCTTAGACCCAAAGGCTGATTACTGATTACCACAGTACTGCTGAGTATGCTAAAGCACATAGGCTCAAGGTGGGCTGGGTCACTATGATTAGGGAAAGGGGAGGGTGGGTGTTTTGGATTGGAGAGTGAAGGAGGGGACATGGCCACTGAGACCCCACCAAGGGAGAGAACTGCTGAGGTGGACCCAGTAAAGCCATTACAGGCAAAATCATCTCCCTCCTCTGCTCTCTGCATCCAGCAGGCCTGTATACCCGTACGGGTAAACTCATCAGAAAAAATTGTCCACTTTTTAGATGAAGCACATCAGGAAATGTTATACAACTGCAATGTTTGGAGCAGTGCTTGGATGATTCACTGTGTACACGGTTGCTGTTAAAGTGTCAGTCACAGATACAGAGCTTGACCCCTTTTAAACACTGAGAGAAAATGGCTGCACAGGAAGCCTGGAGCGAATCCCATGAGTATGTGAGGGGTCACAGAGTCTAGTTTTGAGGGGAAGAGGTTCGACAGACTTATGAAGAAACACAAAAAGAAAATGTGCTTTAGTAGGCTGGAAGAAACACTTGAAAAATGCTGAGTGCACCTTTAATCCAACGTGCATGCGTGTATATAAAGACCCAGAGTGGAGCCTATCAGATCCATGTGTGTGCGTATGCGTGTGTGTGTGTGCATTCATATACAATGTGTGTGTGTTCATCTGTACCCCTGCGGTAGCTCATGATTTTATTGCCTGTCGACTTATTGCCACGGTGTAAGTGTCCAATAGCTGGGGGTAAGACCATAATGAAGTTGCCTTTTATTGGTTTAACAGTCAAAGTCAAGAGGCTACTTCCCAGCTGCAGGACACAGCTCTTATGGAAAGGTGTGTGTGCGTGTGTGTGAGTGAGAGAATATAAAGTGAGTACCACTTTATCACTTATATGCTGGTATATATTTGTAGGGAGATTATAGGCTTGCAGGTATTGACTTGTACAAACACATGCAATAACGCATAAGAAGACCCCAAACACTATACCGGTGTTTGTATCCTTTTGAAAGTATACATAACGTAGAAAGTAGTTTCAAACAAACATGTTGACAGTGACATTTGGGGATGAGTCAAAGAAACACGCAAATTAGATTTCATTCACTTCCATTGTATTATGTTTGCAGCAGATATCGCAGAGACAGATCCCTCAGACAAGCTACGAGACAAGTCACTTGCAAAACCCAAACCATCTACATGGGGTAGATACCACTAAATATGATAAATAGGATTTTTGTGAATTGACCATTCAAGTGAAGATTGATTTGGTAAGTCTTAGCTGCATTCAGTCTATGGCTGAAACTAACAATTATTTTTATTTTTGATTAATCTGCCAATTATTTTCTCAATTAACCGATTAGTCTATGAAATATCAAAAATTAGTGAAAAAATGCCATCACAACTTCCCAGAGCCCAGAGTGACATTTTGGAATTCTGCGTTTTGTCCAATTAACAGTCCAAACTAAAAGATATTTAATAGTTGCCAATTAATTTTCTTTTGATTGTCCATTCTATTAATGTTGATGTGACTTTGACAAAAGTTACGAAATAACACATGATGTTCACTGTGACGGACTAACTAAAGCAAGAGTTAAGTGCCTGCAAATTGATTTTCCACATCTTATGAAAATGAATGTAAACTGATGGCTGCTTGGTTTGTTAAAGCACACACATAAAAATCTAAAACACAACACCACTTAAGTAGTGGTTGATCATAACGAAAAATATATGTGATTTGTGGAATGATTGGTTAAAACATGCACTGCTATTGATACGGTCCTTTAAAAAAACAAATAATTCAGCAAAGCTGCATTACCAGTAAGTAATGAGCTGCAGAGAAAAGGTCATTGTAAGGTATGAGGGACTGTTTTTCTGAATAAGAGCCAGAAGACTGGCCAGTGACACAACATGAAGATATGCCACAGCAAAGGGTCTTATGACCAACCGTCCCAGTGCCACACTAAATCAATAATCATTAACACTGTAGCTATGTAATGTTAATTACATACATAGCATTTCCAAAGCATTATACTGAGTCACACAAAGGAGAAGCTGAAATGTTTGTTCTAATCGATTGCACAGAGCCCTTCTTATGACTCACTGTCCTAATTATTTTATAGACATAGATCATCCACACTTCGTCTGTGCTCATCTGGGGAAAATTGATATTGCTGCGGAAGCACATATTAACGCTAAATAGATAAGATCCTTGTCTTTCACTCGTGTGAAATCGGGAATCCACTCGCAGGTTGCAAGCCACAGCATATTTACCCTCCTGCCTGCCATGTATACACACACACACACACACACACACACACACACACACGCACACACGCGGATGCACACACAAACGGTATTGCTGCCAGGCAGGGTGGAATTACCAGAGATGTGCTTTAACTTGCCCAACGACATTCTCCAGAAACCATGGCAACCTCGCAAGGTATAGCGAGAGCGTGTGTGGTGTGTTTACTTGCTTTTAAGGGTCTCCAGTGCCCATCAGCCTCACACAGTCTGACTGACTGCACCGGCCCTGGCTAGAGCCACTCCACATCTTTCAAGAGCTGAATAGGGTCAAGCCTGCATGGCAACAATCGCTTCTTCTTTTGTTGATGTCTGAGATCCTTAAAAGAAACCAGGAGGGCATAAAACTCATTCACTGACTCACCCACTCACTTGCACACATACACACACACACACACACACACACACATATGCTCTTTCTTCCTCTTTCTTACACACACACACACACACACAGACACACACACGCACACACGCACACACACACACACACGGACATGTACAGCTGCAGAATGAGGTGGTCCCATGGGAATGGAAGGGTAAGTGCAATGCAACCTCACACTGACCCTCGTATGAATGAAGGTGCATGCATGTGTGTACATGCCACACATGTACACACACATATGCTAAACTAAACAAGGACTCGAAGCACAACGTTTTAAATTGAAATCCGTCCAACTCTGTCTATGTTTAACCCTTTCCAGTAAGTGGCTGGTATATTTTGATACCTAGTCTGTGTACAGTTGGACCTGGATTCCTGAGCAGTGCTGGCTATGGGTGAGGACAGCTAGGGGTCAGTTTACACGTCTCTCCCTCTCTCTTTCTCTCCCTCTCCTCAATTATTAATACACTATAACATCCTCTCCTGCTCCCAGCCAATCACCATATGCCAAGAATGGAAGAGGAGGCTTGGGGGAGGGCATGGAACAACTTGGGAGTGAAGAAAGCGCTGATGAATCCGTGTGGCTCCACGAGGAGCTGCCACTCACTCATTCACAACACACTCCATTATCTCCTGAAAGGTATCAGACACGGAAGTATCTGATTCCACGGGCACAAACTGTAGATGGAACACACACGCATGTACACATGTACACTCATTATAGACATCGGCTCGCACAAATACGGGCATGCTCTAGAGAGACCTCACTGAACAATACCGCCACAATTGCTGTGTAAGCATTAGCATAGTAATGGTGTCTTGAATACAGGGTCAGGCACAGCTCTTAGGTTATTAGACCCACTCCAGGTGCCTTAAATCTTAAAATGACCCTTTTCAACTGTGGCTTCGGGCTCATTCTATGTGTCAATACAACGTTTTTCTAAGGGCTCGCTGATATTCATGAAATGAAATAGGCCACTGTACATAAATCAGGCTAACTGTGGCATAACGTGTGGGAGTGAGAAAGGTTTTAGACCTGGGAAGGTTTAGATTCTCGCTTGGATGAAGAAATAAAGTGAGAGGTAAGGGAAGTAATGTGAAACGTTGTCTAGGTTTGCTACGTCTATTTCTGTCAGTGTTGTGTCCATTGTATCAGTGTTAAATGACACAAATTGAATTTTTATGTAGGAATAAGCAGGGAAAGGTCTGCAGTTATCAAAAGGTAAAACATGCTCTTTGTTGAAGAACAGATGAAAACTTAAACAAGCTTTTCATTCCAAAAAGGTGTATATTTTTTCTTAGGATCCTTATTTTATGATAAAATTCTTTGAGAACATATGTAAATGGGTACTCCCGCGGTTTACTATTACACTTCCTTGAAGTTGGGGAACTCAAAGCAGACTGACTAAAAAACAATGGTTAAAAACTGGTACAGCAGAAGCCAAGCTATCCAGGTTTCTATTCCCTAGGATACTGTGGGTCAAGCTCCTACATAATACAACCAAGGCCAAGGTGAGATAATTATCAAAATTATCGGGGTTTTTTTTTTTTTTTTTATAAAAAATTATTTTTCGTTGAAATTTTTTTCGAAGTTTTGAAAGCTCTTAACCTCGGAAGATATAATATGACTGTTTTCACAGTCTGAGTAGCTCGCTTCATGATAAAATAAACTGAAATTTGTTTGTAAAATCAGTGAAATGCACCTTTAAAACAGACATTAGTCGACAACCCTATGAATAAGGCCCCTGGTATAGTAAGGTCAGTTCACATTAGCTACCGTATTGAGTGAATGGACTAGGTAGGAAGAGAGGTTACATATTAATAGATCAGCTATATACGACTCCATTAATGGGATTTAGTTAACATGTTGGCTCAGGGGAGAATATATTACAAAACGTTTCTCGCCATTTTTCTCCAAAGAGTTACTTTA